>NW_009929440.1:0-35000 GCF_000696875.1 Nestor notabilis
TATATATATATATATAAAGAAATATATACTCTAGAACAAGTAGCTTACTATTAGGATCAATGAACCACTCCAGTCCCATGCCTCAAAGGCAATGCTGTAGCATGCAGACTTTACCTCTACAGCCAGGGGGAGACATAAATATTGCTCTGATTCAGGCAGAACTGACCACTGGCAGACTGAAGAATCATGAAGCAAAGGGGAGCACAGGATAGTGCCATCAACTACAGGAGACATTTGAGAGCAAAAGTTTTTGGCCTTACAGTAAAGGCTGCCATGTGGACTAAAGGTGCTATATGGACTGGATCAATGAACATAGTACTCAATTTGTGTAAGTGCAACAGCAACATTTCTCAGGGGATTGGGGATTTATGAATTATAAATCATATGATTTGCATGGATTTGTCAGGGCTCCCTCTAACATGATACACACTAATTAGTTCCTTAGTAATAATACTGACTTAATAGAAACAATGCTTTGATATTAAATGTTTTACTCCAATAGCATAACCGTTATTTTATTTTTGAATCAGTTCCCTAAACTACCAGGCTACGTACTCAGAACCGAGATACACCCTTCCTCTCAATTCCTATGTAACTAACTAGACTCTTACAGTTGTACAGAGATGAGACAAAATACGGAATGACCAATCTAATGTGTATTCTCAGGACTTTGAGAGTGTTATGCAAAAGAAACTGTCACTGTGGTCAGTGGGAAAAAAGTTTCAATGTTCACATAACTTCATTCCAAGAACAAGAAACCTATTTTTCCTAACAGTTTCAAAGATGAACACAACTGGAAACAAAACATGGTGACAGATGTGCTAGTTTTATTATGGTGTTATAGCAAAGGAATTTTTGGTGTGGGAATTACCTATTGGTCCTCATACCCTATAGGAGATTTAAATTGGATCTAAGCAGTACAACCAGAGAACAACAAGAGGACTGAAGAATTTATTTCTTGTAATGCCTTATACACTGTGTATTTTAAGATAGTCTGCTAACTCTAAGACCACAGAAAGGAAGCAGTCAGAACAATAGCATGGCTAGAGAAGGGACTATGAGAGGTGGTGAAGAGGAAAGAAAATGTAAACCTACAAAAAGAATAGCCTGAGAGGTCTTAAGGCTGTACTTGGGCCACCAGTTAATTGAGAATGGATTTCAGCACCCCACAGAAGCACCCATTCAGACCCTTAGATTAGTGAAGTACTAAACAAAAAAAAAAAAAAAACCAAAAAAAAAAACCACAATAGAGAAAAGAGAAACAAAGAAAAGGAAGGAAAGAAGAAAGCAGCACCGTGTTATAGAAATTGTGTGCAGACAGAGGAAGACTAGAGGTCTAAATGACCTCTTCTATCTACAAGGCTATCTAGCCTCAGAGGCAAGAAAACCTACTGACAAAAAAACAATTGCAACAAGCTTAAAAGCAGATGGAAACTAGGTTGCATATGCCCTTGAAAAAATGTGTTGCTACAACAACACGGTCTGCTATTATAGTCTTTTCACAGTCTACTGTTTAAAGAAAAACAGTCCTTGCCCTGCTGTATGGCAATTACATATATTAAGTATGGATGTGAAACATTAGCCAATGTGAATTTTGTGCTGCTAGAAATGACTGCACTGGCACATCTGGAAGCAGAGGCTGTTCCCAGGCCACAGAATGAGAACACAGGTGGTGATCATGACATAAGCGTAATACGTCATTCACATGTCCTAAACCTATGTGAAGATACCAAGATAAATTTCCAGATGACATACTCCTCATTGGACCTCTAGAGTGAAGCAGGTAAGTCAATTTCCAAGCCTAATCAATCCTTGGTCTCTCCACTAAGACCATCAGCAAGGCAGTCAATCAGTGATGGCAATTTCTAAGGTGTAAATGCTCAAACACAGAGACGTAGGCTAAATTAGTTTCATAGACAACCAAACACCACTTATTCCTCAGTAACAACAGTACAGATTTGAAAGGAAACCTCGAAGAAGGCACCTCTGCAATTTCGCCATCACCAACTGCAAGCCTACCACAACTTCTGGTTTTAATTTATTCAGCATTTTGGTTGCAATGGCTCATCAAATGCATAATACCAGGTGCTAATAATAAATTACACAGAACAGCAACTGTAGGATGCAAACAGTGATTCCAAATTTTAAAGAAAAAAATATGCTGGATTATTGCAATGCTGTTCAGGAACATTACTTGCTCTGCATCTAGAGGACTTTTGTGTTCCATGTAAATACTTCATGTATTTCCATGTAAAATACTTCAAGAACTCATGCCAGACATCTGCTGCAAGATACACAAACATGTTTCTCAAAAAAAAAAAAAAAAAAAAAAAAAAAAAGATGCAATTGCATTTGCATTTAATTTGTCAATCCAAAATAAAAGGTGAAGTCCTAGAAAGTACTGCAGAAAGCTTGACGAAGTACCACTAGCAGACTGCAGGGCATTATGTAACATAAGAGATTGCTTTATCTTGCAAATTGAAACCCATTGCATTTTCATGCAGCTGGATGTCCAGAATATTAACTGAAATCTCTTATATTATGCATGTGATAATAAAATGCAAGGTGTGTTCTGCTGACTTGATAAAATGCAATTTCAGAAAACAAGTAAAGCATTTTCTGAATCCCTTCAATATTCTTGTAATGAGCTTTCACAAACTGTGATCTAAAAAAAAAAACAGGTCATACCAGATTACCTAACTATGATTAGCTATGTCTGTAAATACTAATCTGAACAATGCTTTGTGCATATCCAGCTGTATTACTGATTTGTGACATGATCAAAATATCTAACACATTTTTGAAACTAAAACATTGAGCTTAATGATGGTAAAGCAAACACTGAAGATGTAACTCGACAAGCAAGTTCTCAGCAGCTGTACCAAGTTCAGCATTTCATGCAGAGACCCCATCCACAAGTGTTTGTGTTGCCATGCTGTAAACCTAAATCAGAGTATTGACGCAGTAGGGAAAATGATTGGGTTTTAGTAAATCGGGTTCTTGATCTGATTCCAAAATTTATCCATATTACCAAAGCACACAGGAAAAAGTTTGATTAGTATTAAGTCAAAGTTGCTGCTAAAATATCGCTTGGCCAGCTACACTCTATCTCAATGTGTCTACTTCAGAACATTAAAGATTAATTAACTCTTGGTAAGTTCACTGAGATCTTTGGGAATGCTACCTACATTACCTGTATTTTCTTTGATGGCAAAACCAGCTGAAGTTCATCAACTCTCCCTCCCTTGGTTGTATTAACATAAGCATCTGTGTGGCCATGCTAAACCAAATCACAGTAACAACTCTGGGCTGTTACTGGTTTATATCAGTAACTTGTTTACACTGCAGCCTCACCAGCAACTATGTAACTAAAAATGAGGGAAAGAAATGCACAGGTGAGGGGAAGAGAAGGGAAATGAAGGGAAAGGGAGGGTAGGAGGACAGATCTGTAATTCCCAGATTTGCATTTTCAAAAATGGTATAAATACTGTTTTCATGCTTTTGTACATATACATTTACCTCAACCACCCATTAGACACTGCAGCTACCATTCCCCACCCAAGCCTTCCAATCTCTGTTTTGAATCATATAAAAAAAATCTGTTCCCATCTAACTAGCATGTAAAACAAAACTAGAGGACCGATGCCAACTTCAGGTATCACAGAGACTCTTTTCTGCATTGACAAGCATTGAATTTCTCATTTAAAAAGCAATCCAGAAAAAATGTTGACTTTAAATATTTCAGTCTCCCTCTACGCATTATAAAGCACCATGTCAGGGTAAAGACAAGCCCACCTTTAATGTGTTGCTGTCCTAGATGATGGTGCTATTAACCTCCAGTTTAAAAACAGTTCTGTTTATGTATGAGTTTTTGTATGCTCTTCTTTCATCTTTATTAACCCCTTGGTGGCCAAACTCAGCCCAGCTTTTTTGGAGGCAGCATTCTTTGAAGTGCTGGCATTCCAGTGCACACTGACACTTCAAAGAGAGCTCACTTAAGTGCATGGTACAGTACTAATCATGTATTCTGCAACCACTACCTTATCTTAGACTGATCTTATTTTGATCAGTCTAAAGCTGCACTTGAAAAGATGTCACCTTAAGCACAGTTCATTTCTTGTTGCAGTTCTGTCAAGACTAACTGTAATTAAACTGAAACAAAAACTACTCCCCTACCAGAAACTAACTTTCTTCTGGCTTTGAGCAAAATTAGGTCAGACATGACTCAGTCATGGAAGAAGGGATGTATTGCAAATTTGCAAGCAGATGCCTTGACGTTGTTGCCCATAAGTCTTTCCAGATCTCCCACATCCTACACCTGGTAACAGTCAACAACTTTAAATTTGTTTTTCAAAATAACTCTAGGTAATACAGATCCCATAAACTATTATTCATATGGAAAATAAAACTTACCAAAATATACAAAAAATAGGTACACTGCACTTCACTGAAGTTGTTCTGCTATTTGTCTGATAATGTGGAAATTTAGGCTGCAATATTTGGTCATCCCTTCCTGGCCAAAATGAGCAACAGAATATAACAACATAGGTTGGAGGTTATATGATAATGGAGCCAGCTCAATCTCCATCTCCTTAGCTGCTCCTACTGGTTCTGATACTTTCACCTCAAGCACATGCATAGACAGGACCTATATCTTTTCTCATTATTTACAGCATCAGCAGATTTTCTGTGAGGAATAAAGTACATTGATATATTATGACTTGGATTAATTCTTTCCAGTAGTTTGCAGTTTGAGATTATGTTCTTTCAGTATTTCTGGATATATAGGTCAACTTTTGACCAAACTAAGAAAATTTCCTCAGATCTGTTATTTCATTTGCATATTGTTCTGACCCCAGAAGTATTAAACACAGGAATTACAGTAAAGCTTTCCCCCCCAAAAAATATTAGATTTGACCTGCACCAAACATTTCAGCCTCACTATCGTCTCTTCTAGAAGAAACAGGATGAAATCACATTCCCACATACCTGCACTTTAAGAGCTGTGGCTAATCTGTATCCTTTTTTTTTTTTATAGATCTCTTAACAGCTGGATACTTTTCTTGCTTCCATAAAAATGTAATAGTGCACCCCTCTGATTCAGCAAATGGTTTTCTGTTCTATGTTCTTCTAAAGGAAGTTAAACTTTTTTCTTTTGTAATATACTTTCAGAGTCCCCCATCAGAAAAATCTAAAAAAATCTAAATTGTTTTTTTTTTCCCAAAAAAGAAGTGAAAATTAGTATCTAACAACTAAATTACTTCAGCAATTTGACAAACACTGAAGAAAGGAATGGGAAAGATGACCGAGATGTACATACAACATCCACAGTTTTCCTGTCCAGAATGAACCTCTGCAAGGTGGCGCGAGGTCTGTTAAAGATTACCTGCCAAAGTAAGTTCTGCATTCAAGAGAGACCAATCTGCTAGTTCCTTTGACAGGAAAGAGATTGCCCGCCAAATTATGAGAGATGGAACAATTCTAGCCTGCTTACACATTAAGTTTTGGGGGTTTGGGTAGTTTGTTTTGGTTTTAATTTAGAATAATAAAGATAAGAGGTCTCTAAATGACTACATATCAAAAATATATGCATTTATCTTTTCATCGTGGACAGAACCTGGGGAGATTAGAGAATTCCCCCCTCACCTCTGGCTTAATCACAACTTAATTTGAACATACTTGTCACTCTGCTTTAAATTACATTAGGGGGAACAGGTAAGCCAGTATGTTTGGCTACTGTTAAACAGTACCTTTAAACAGTATACTGATGTCTTAGAGACACTCAACTTCAACATTACCTGCGTTTCTCCTACTCTCTATCTAAAATCAAAGCTTAGATTAATAAATAAATAAATAAATAAACCCCTAAAACACCAAGAAAGTAACCAACCAACAAAAAAATAACCACCAAAAAAGCCCACATCCAAATAAAACCACTTTTCAAGCATGTTTTAATGGCTAACACTTCTCTTAAGAGATTTAATTCAGGATTTAAAAATCTGAGGAGGGCAAAAATCTGGGAAATGAATTCATTGTGTGATGATTGCAGGAACATATGTAAGAAAGAGTTCAAGTAACTGCAAACATTGTATCGCTCTCAGAGACAGGAAACAATAAGTACAAGGCAGCAAGACCACTAAGAAGCACATGGAACAAGACTCCTAACTGTTACCATACTAAAATAGCACAGTCAGGAAACAACAACAGGACTCAAAAACATTTAAAAAGGTTTAACTTATTAAATATATTTCTTTGAAAACCTTGCAAAAGGTCTCTAACAATAAAAACACAGCACTGAATTATGATGAAGCACCCTTTCCTGGAACACACAGAGAATAGTGTATTTACTCAAGCTTTAAATGAAGGGAAAAGTAGCCTGAAAACATACCATATCTTCTGTTATAGGTTGTCAATGAACCAGGAGATAAAAGGCATGTTCGAAACTACTACCTGATGCAGTCTGCAGGTGAAGATTCTGCCACTGAACTGCTCTTTACAAGGTGGTAGGTATCAGCTCACACCAAGACCCTGCAGGTGGCATAAAGAATACTGTTTCACACCTATCTGCCTCACTGCTTGCAAGAACTCGGTGTGAAACAGCAGATACATTACACTACTGAGGATGGAGAAGCAGCATTAAGGTATAGAATGAATTAGGTGTATATGAATTAGGGTCTAGATGAGTATGAAGAATGTTTCCAAGAGGTGGAGAATAAGCTAGCAAAAAGTTGGAATCTCTATTTGGAAAGGTGAAAATTCATATTTGGGGCCAATGTCAAGAGCTTGGGAGGCACTATATAGATTTTTTTTTTCGCACACACCCATCATTGTCATCCTATATTTAGATGAATAAGGTACTATTTCATGCCTGGTTACTCAGTGCTAATTTGAGCTCCCCTAAATATCTGCAGCTTTAATCACCCACCTTATCAAAGCTAGCTGAAGCTACTGAAGCGCTTCCTGAGATTCACTGGTGCCTCAAGGGTCATAAAGGTTCTGAAGATAGTTACTAGCCCCCTCTGAAAATCACAACTATCCTCTGTCTACATTAACAAAAGAGAAGTGCAGAAACCATCCTGATTAATGTTACAAAAGTTACCAAAGGACTACTTGCAATAAAGCATAAGCAACTCTAGAATGCTAAACCACCCAAGGTTTCTTTAACATAGTAATTCAAGAGCTTAGTCTAGGAGAAAAGCTTGTAGAGTAGCACATTAGAAGCATATGAGAAGATGTAAACTTCTTTTGCATAGCAATTTTAAGAGAGAAATTTAGCAACAGATAACTTGAACACTTGGACTGAGCAATTCAAAAGACATCGTGATATTCTTTCCTGCACATATCCTTACTTTATGCTCAAGACTAACAGCATTAGCATTTAAATCCAACATTATAGAACAGGATTGATAACAAAGACTGTAAAATGAAAGCTGAAGAAGCAACAAATCAGGAAACGTTTCCTGTTTCATCTCAGTGATTTAAAAATGAGTATGAACCCTCTCAACTTCCTGCCGCTCTGTGTTAGCATTCAGAGACACATATGCTGAAAGACAAAGCTTTTTCTTGACCTGACAAGGTTTTCAAGTTTTCCCTCTCCAGACGGCTACTCCTATTTATTTGCTTTTAAGCCAAATTTACCAGCAACAATATCTTGGAGTTTCAAGTCAAATGTGAAAACAAAACAAACCAAAACCACAAAACAAACAAACAAAAACCCCTGAACAACAGTAGGAAAACCAACATACCTCTTCAGGTTCTTTCCTAACATTGAAATGACTTTCTCAATATTAAACCATTCTTCTTGACACAGCAATCCCACCACAGAGGAAAATGAAATGGACACAACACTATCACTCACAAGTGGAAATATGTCATATGCAGCAAAGAATCTCTGTCCCTCACCACCCAGCACCACTGAGAAACGCCTCCAGCAGAGAGAACTGAGCAATCTGGGGTAACTCACACTGGACCTCACCCAAACCACATCACTCCAGTTGGTGCCACCAACCACCCGAGGAACTCCCTGTCCCCTGCAGAGGAGGGACTTGAATGCATCCACTGGATGGAAAGAGCACCGGAACAGCTGTACCTTTTCTCACCAAAAGTCTAACCTCAAATTCTGCATCCAGAAATGCCAGTGGTGGCTTAAGGAAGAGTAAGATTGAACTGATTGTGTACAAATTCTCCCTCGATACTCTGCCAGTTTCCAATTATTTTCAGCTCAGAGGATTTCCTCAGTCTAATGTGGTTTGTCTATTTATACTTCTCTCTCCTAATGCGTTTCTTTTCCAAGTGGTCATACACAGTGGAGAAACAGACTTCGAACAAACCCAAATATCAATGGCCTCAACCCCCAAGTTTAGAGGTCGGAGAAAATTACTACAGTGAAAAAGAATAGGCTGGAAACGTGCTAATTTCTGTTCTAATGTGGTTCTTCTGCACCAGTGTACAGAGTTTTGAGCGGCACAGGCAAACCTTAGTTTCTGGACTACAGAATTCCACCTGTGTGTATATAAATCAAGTATCTCTATAGTTTGTGTTACTGTTAACGTTCATTAAAAACAATAGTAGGAACATTGAAGAGAAAAATTCTTTAGGTACTAGAGAAGCTCCTAACAAAACCATAAATCACGTATTTAAAATCTGGAATGCAAATGTGAGAGCAGAACATTTCTCTGTAACAACCATACAATTCTCCAAATTTTTTTTCTGGAGATGTTAATTCTTGTTTTATGTAAATTCTTCAGAGAAAATTATTTAAGACCATATCACTGTTAAATTATTGTGCTGAGACTTATAAGCGTAATTTAGGTATACTGCACCACAATGTACATTTTCCTCCTTGAGCATAATCTTCCTCCCGCGTATATAAGCTGTATGTGTAATTATCTGTAGTCACACCTTTTTCCATTATTCAGCATTAGAAATAATCATGTATTATCCCAGCTAAACCTGACTTCCTTTTTTCAGAAGCCTATGGTGAAGAAATTAAAGAACTCAAACATTTTGACAGAGTATGTAATAAAACTTCTCCAAGAAACCTTGTTTATGGCATTGGTTAAACCCATCACAGTAAACACTCTTAACATCATGGTAAAAAAATTGAGAAGGATTTTTTTCTTTTTTGCAATTAGCTTCTCTGCTGACAGAAGGGTCCATTCAGACTGACACTCAAAATTGAGAAAAGGCTGTTTCATTTCATCAAAAAATAGAATGTTTTCACTTTCCTTTTCAAAATAAAAAGGATATACAATATATTTTGTAAGTGACTTCAAGGATAAGATAAAGTGAGAAGTTTTCTATTGCTGTAAAAAAAAAAATTATTTCAGAAGACAAGCCACTCTTTCTCATGCTGGAAGGAAGATGAATGCAGTTATTAATGAAATAAAGCTCCAGAAAGGAATAAAACCCCACTAATTTACATGCAAACCAGTTTGCTGGGGTTTTTTTAAGTGACTTACAAATTTTCATTTGAACTGTTTCAAATACTGAATATATACGCAGCTACTTGTACTACTTTTTTTTTCAACTCAAAATTAAAAATACAGTAATAAAAACAATGGCAAAGGGACTCAAATAAAACCTGATCTTTTGCTACAACTTCTCAAGGTCACAGGATTCATTTTCAGTATCATGCACCATTAAAATTTACTTTGTTGTACTAGTCACTAAGAGGGATAGAGAATGTGGTTTTCAGAAAAGGGATGGCTTTCATCTAGACTTTCACCCTCTTTATAGGGAATATCTTTGCTAAACATTGGAAATGAAATACATGTGTGAAGCTATTTGGGCAAGCACCAAATACAGCAATAGCAATGGATTACTTATCAAACCATATGATAGAAGTAACCAATCTTTGATACTAATCGCTGCAATATGGTATTTTCCCCAAAAACTTCCCATGAGGGAAGGGGGCAGTGAGAGAAGGGGCAAACTGACAATCATCACAGAGATTACAGCTCACTGTATGGGATTTGGGGATGAGAAATTAACACATTAAACAAAAGTTCCTTGGCTGAATTTATTTTGTGATGTGGATTCAATGGCTTTTGAATGTTTAATAAACAATAGGTTTGTAGGTAATTCTACTTGCCCAGAAGACTTCTAGGGTATTATATTAATTTCAATCTACTATATTTTAATCATTTGTGATAAAATTTCACAAGTCAAAGTTAGCTGTGTTAAGAGAACTTCAATTTTGCCACATAGAAGCAGTTGCCCAAAGTATTTCTTTAGTTATCTCTGTACAAAGCTGCCAAATATAGCCATGCTAAGGGCTTTGGAAGTTCACAGCCTGTATACAATCAGCAGGTGTTTGCTAATGGTAAAATAACTTTGAAGATGCCGCCCATCCTTCCTCAGGTCATGCCTCTCAGACTGCCTCCCATCACACTTCTCTCATGCTCAGATTGTGACCCCACATGCATCAAACCCACAGAGAACAGCCTTAGTTCCTGTCCATGACAAACACACATTACAGAAGAGACAAAGAGTCTATGAGGTAACAAAGAAAGTATCTAGATGTGGAAGCCATGGAAGATGAATATGAGAGAGGGGAATGATCATATGTACATGATCTGCTGGGGATCAAGCTAAGGGCAGTTGGGAATCAGTAGGACAAGGGCAGAGTATAGAAGGAGTGGCACAAAACCCGGTTTGGCTAGGAGAAAAACATGGGAAAAACAATGAAAGGTCAAAAAAGAAATCTGATGAAGAATTAATGGGGACAAATGCAGGCAAGCAAGAGCAGAAGGAAGGAGGAGGTGTCCTTTTTAGGACACCTTCATACCATCCCACAGTATTAGCCTGGTGCTCATTTGCTATTTTTCTGAAGAGAGGGGGTGAAGTAGTGTGTGTATGTGTATGCTAAACACACAGTGTTTCCACTTCCAAAATTTCCCTGTCATGAAGTAATATTGCAGCTGCTCCTTAAAACAGCAAAGATCTCAATCATACAAGTCATGTCTCACCTATTGCTTAAAAAATAAATAAAATTAAATTAAAATAAATACACCACCACCACAGATCTTAGCATCTTCAGCAGCAGCAGCTTCATGAAAGTTACCAAATGAATCCATCCAAAACCATGAAGTTTTTAATGAGGTCACTACAAGGTTCTTTAAGTAAGGACAGATAACACTGTGCTTATGCTGCCTTTTAATGTTTACATCAGGAGCCTGCTGCTGTACTCAGACAAAGGCTGCAGTAAGGCAAAGCTAGAAAATGTTTTTAGGAATACAATACAGAAACAGCAACACACGCTCTCCCCAAAAAAGCCCCAAACAAAACCCAAAGAAACAAACACCCCTCCCCAATACTTTAAAATGACTTAAGGAGGGCCAACAAAACACAGTACAGCTATTAGATAGAAATGCAGTTCCTGGTTCCCAGTTTTGATACAGTTGCTCTTTCAGCCATCCTTAAAATGACAATCCCTCAAATACTTATTTTTGAGGGTGCATCAAGGACTAGTAAACATCAAAGTTGAATGCTACAGTTTTCTTAATCTATAAAAGTTTAGGAACAAAAAGTATTTGCCTTACTAGGGCAGAGAGAGTACTCATGGAGGCTACCTGCTGTGTTTATAATTTAGAAAATATTCTTTCAGTAATCAAGCTTTAACGCTGACATTTAGAACCAGAGACCATAAGAGATGTATAATAAAAGCCACAGATACAAAGGGCATGATAAATCCAGTGTTTAATGCTTTGAGGTCTTGGTGACTTGGGTTGTTTTAGTTTTTGTTGTTGTTGTTTGGTTTTTATATATAAAATTATATGTTCCTTTATTTAAAAAGAAGTGTTCTTGCATTGCCAGCATTACTGTACTGTGAAATAGCATTTTCCCCCTTAAATACACTATTACCCACAAGCATATGCTTTGTGTTTCTAAGTATCATTAATAAGGAAGTTGCCTTAAAGCCCATTCAGGTAATGGGTCAATATTCCCAGACCTGACATACAAAAGGACTTCTAAAACCAAGCTTGTCTTTTTTTTGTTGTTTATTTTCTATCTATTTTTTGCTCTTGTTCACCCTCCTTTGAAGTTAGTCTTCAAAGCTTCAATATCAATTGGAATGCAGCATTAAGGATTTTACGACACTATGCTACTTAAACTTTTATTGTTTTGTTGTGAAATCATAATCAGAAGGATTAAGTTCTTCTATTTGGATTTTTTATTTCTCTTTTCCTTTTTCTCTTTTTCTGCAATTTACCCTTTTTTCTTTTTAATTCCAGCATGCCATAAATCTGTAGCATGCTCCTCTCAGCCTTCCCACACAGACAAAGTAATGCAGTTTACACTTAAACATGTTCAAGAAAAAAAATTAACATTCTTTATCATTTTCTAGCAGAGACAGTTAATACTCTCAGGCTACATTAATAGAATCTTTCTGCCATTGTAGAAAGTTTGATAGCACTCTTATTTCAATGTCTGAATTTTTCTCCTTTTTTTTGACAAAGACAAATGATTGCCATCAATCAAGATCCAATCGGGTATACACACAGTCAAGCAAATGCATCACTCTTTACTGGTTTTCCTGCTACTTGTGCAGGCTTTGCTCCATATTATTTTATAGAATGATCAAAAAAGCAGCCATAAGATAGATCATTCACACCCACTGTAAAATTAACTTTCATGAATAATGAGAGTTTTAAACCTCAGATAATGTATATGTTATACAGAAGATATTGCTGGAGTTCATTTCTGGCTAGAGATTATGTAAATGATACTATATGACCTTTATCATTACAAACAGGACATGCAAAACACATATTATTTCATACATCATTCTAAAGCAAGTCAGTACCTAAAGGAGAATCAGCCATTTATAATGTTCATGGTGAAGTGCTAAGGTTGCAAGAAAATGATATGAAGTACTTGTGATGTTTTTGACTACTCCTCTCCCTTAACCTGTTACTTATGCACTCTAAACATACTAGAAGTAACAAAAATAAAGTTTATTCCCCCTGTTTCTTTACAAGAAAACTAGTATTTTCTTTCTTGATAGAATGACCATTTATCTTAAGACTGAACTATTCTGATAATAGCCATTTATGTCAAAGCCAATGATGTTGAATTAATAATACATAGAGCTATATTTATATAATGAATGAATAAGCAGTTCAATTTTTTATTTTAAACAACATTTTAAATCACTTTCCTTATTTCCTTATTTCTGAACAATAAGCTGAGCAAAGTTAAATTGCTTAAAGATTTCCCAGAGATAAAAGATACCATTTACCATGAAGGTAGATACACATATGGAATCAATGATGAACTCTACGACAGATCTAGTCAACCAAGCAATGCTTGGACTGTGTTATTCCAGACTTCTCTTTTCTGCACCAATGAGAAACAAAAAGAGTATCAAATGTGTTTTAAATTTTGAGAACTCATGGTTCTTAAGTATTTAAGGACCCTTATCAAAATATCTGAATACATATATTTATACAAAATTATACATAAACATTAAGAGAGAGAGACACACACACACACATTGAAATGTCATATAACCATTAAAGAAATGCCAGTTCCAAAACATCAAGTCTTTGGTACGATCAAGCAATAAAGTGAAAAATTTGGCTAAACTGACTGTATAGTATTCTTATGTCAAGAAGCATACTGTGCCACACAGTTTACCTGTTCTTAGTTCTCAACATCTTTCTTATTTTCAAACCTTCTGTCTACCAGTTCTTTCATCCAATCCTAATAGAGTCTTACTTTTCTGATAGCTTCAGTAGCTTCTGCTGATCTATTGGATCACGTCACAGCTTTAGATACTGATCATACACCATGCTTTACATAATCACAAGAGAGAATTTAGTTACATCCCCAAGTTACTTCACACTCTGGCACTGATTCTGCAGTACAAGCACACTTGTAACACTTGTCCTTAAATCTACAGTCTTTCACTGCAGCGGACTATTCCCCTTACTAGTTGGGTGGACAATCCCTTTTTATTGAAGATGTCTGAAGACACATAAGGGAGAAGATGGCTGGGAAAGTCTTCAGAGAAAAGCAAGAGAAGTCTTCAGAGAAAAGCAAGAGAGACAGTACAGGACCCAAATGACACTGGACATCTAATCTGACTTCTCACAGATAGTCACTGATACTGAATGTCTCATCTTCGTAGTACCAAGTATGAAACCTTGGACTCCAAACTGAAGAACTGCTGAGTATTGAGAGCAGTACTCCTCAATAAAGGCTTTACTCCTTAAAACCAGTGTACTGTCACCAGATAATTTGAAAACCTGGCACAGGACACTTAAACTTTAATCTCTTCTGTGCCTCAGTTTGCCATCTGTAAAATGGGAATAATTATGAGTCACTGTAAATAAATTGGTCTGAAAATTTGTGAAGTCAGATGCTGTAACAGAAACACTCACGAGAAACCCACAGGCTTCTATATTCAGTATAGAATATAATCTACTTCACAGTGTTAGAAACAAAATACAACTTTATTTAAAGTGAAAAAGAAAATTTTACCTCAGCAAGCAAAAGCTGGGCTACTGACTGGAATCCAAGCTCAAACAACATTTGAATAGCTGCTTAGCAGTTGTCATTCTGTGCACTAAATGTTACAATGGTCCCAAGAGCAACAGTACAAAACTTTTCAATTAAAAACTGTTTCATAATACATGCAGGTCCAAAATATGGTTGAATAAGTAATGTCAGTTCTGAACCTCACTAAACTTCTGAGCTCTTGACTATATAACTTTAACAACTCTGTTAACATAGGGAACTGGGGTGGAGAGTATATGTATCTGTCTACCTGTCCTCCACCCACAGCAATTTTCTTTAGAAGGGTCAAGCCAGGGCAGGCATCTCTGTGTGATACTCAGAACTTTAGAACTGCAGTTGAACTGCTGTGGCCCTTCTCCCATACACTTTAAGAGGCCAGCACCCTTACCAAACCCACCCTTATCAAACCCAGCCAAGATGTAGATCAGCAAAAACAATATGAAAGAACATTCATATGTCAAATTACTCTGCAGCCTTAACTGACAGAAGCTTACAGCTGTACATACACAGTTCATACCTGCATTACTAGGACAATTTTAGTATTAAAGTATTATAACCCCAAATTGGGATAGTTATCCTTTCTTCCTTTCCCTCAGTGACAGTTCTGGAAGCGATATAAGTATCCTTCACTACACCTTCAACTGAAGCTATTCCTTTCATCAGCTGCAGCTCTCAGTTTCCAGAGGCCTGTTATTTTCACCATTATTTCATGTCCCCCATTCTCCTCCTAGTCAAGAGTCCTTACGGCCATCTTCGTATCTTTTCCCACCAAGAAGAGACTGCCTTTACACACTTTCTTTTCTCACTTTTTTTGCCATTTCTTTCCACAATCTAAAACTGCACTGTGAAGCTGAGTTGTAGAGCCACTGTAGTGTGGAAATAATGGTAATTTATGTTGTCCTTGACTAGTTTTCTGTTTGCCTTTTAGCAGGTCATTTGAAGCCAACATATATGCTAATCAGACACCAGGAGTTCCACGTACCAGTCATTTTCCTCTCTCCAGTTTCCTAATTACCTCTGAAATATTAGTGTTCTAATCAGTCATGGCTATCACACTTCTCCATAAACCAACTTCGGTAATTTTAGCCATTTTGCCAGAGCTGCAGTTGAATCAGTGGCAACATCATTTACCTTGACCAACAGCACTCAAAGAACAAGCTCAAGGGAAGAACTCTTCATGTAAAACAGAAAAGTCTCTTCAGTGCAAGACATAAGCTAATCAGCCAGATTGAATTACAGACCAAATAGTAAGGACTGCATCATGTATTGTAAATATGTTTTAACTCAGCCTCTGTGAAGAAAACAACCTTATTTTTTGCCTTCCTTCTCCCATCTATGTTCAGCATGCATAATAGTCAGCATATCTCCAAAATTATATCTGCCTAAAGCATTGCTATAAATTGGGTATTTTCCCTCCATTTCTCAAATGCAATTCCCAGCAACTGTCCTGTTTGCATTAGCTAGAGTATAATGGAAATATTGCCTCAAAGAGGCAGATATTAATAATTTTCTAATACATGCACCCAAAAAAAACAAACAAACAAAAAAAAAAGGAATGCAAAATACAAAGGGAAAAGAGATAAGGGAAATAATCAGTATTACTTCTGAGATATGGGTGGCTTTTCTTCACAATTTCTTCATATTCTCCTTTTCAGTGGCATCCTAAATCTCTAGTAGCCTCTCTTTCAGATCATTTTCTAATATATTAAATGCCTCATAATTTTATTGAATACTATTGTGCCATTTGGCAATTTACTTAGTAGAAGTTGTGTAGAATTTGCCTTGCCTATATTATAAACTCAAATTCAGTAGAAAAAGAGATAAAGATAACTGTGTTTGCATTTTGTCTTTAAATTGTATCAAAATATTCCTGCTCCTCAGTTTGCGCACATAAAGGCATTAGATATTCCAATGTAAGATAAAAACATGTTAGATTTAAAAGCATAGTTATTCTGAAACAAAACTGGCCACACAGCATGAAACAAATTAATGATGTCATTTAATGACAGTATGCTTCAACCAATTTACTTCTTTTTTTTTCCCCCCTTTTTGAAGCCTTGCCATCTTCTGTTTAAGGAAGAAAAACTTGTGCTGTCATCAGTTCTGCTCAAACAGAAAAACTGCAAAGCCTAGATTCTTAAACAAAAATAACATACTCTGAATACAAAAATAATTTACATAGTAAATTAAAACATACTTGTAGGATCAACTGAGGGCAAAAGTTACCTTGGTCAGGGAGAAAGGCATGAGAGTTTAATGTCTGGCTTGTTCTTTGACCTAAACAAATTTTAGATTGATGTCTAACAGCACATGCTATCATACAGTAAAAATAAAAGTTTATATTTCTCAATACTTGCTTGCTTCCTTGTTTATATATCTCAGATTTTTGACCAAACAGAAGATATGTAATGACTTAATCCCTAAAACACTTCTGAAATGGTACTATGTGTATATCATGTAATTGAATCAATAAATTTTCATGGCCCAGTGTTTACCTTTTGCTGCGGAATGAACTGTAGTACAAGAACTGGTTACGGCCATTATACTGCTAATGTGGCAAATACTATGGAGTCAGTTTGAGTAAACTCTACAAGGTTACAAGGTCAAAATAAAAGACTGCATAATTTATCAGATCAGGCAAATCATTTTGAAAGTACAGAGTTAAGTGCGGCATTAGCCCGAGATTACCGCCTTTCATGAATAAAGGTTAGAATCAATGTTTATTCAGTCATACTATAGATGGCATGTCCTGTATAAACTTCATTCATTTAAAGAAACCCTTCCTGACACTGTCACTATTTAAAACAGTGGAACATAAGTAATGCATGCCATTCTTTTAGGATTACTATCCCAAACCATCTAACACTGTTGATCTTTCAAAATACCAAGTCCTAGATTATCAAAAAATCTCTCAAGTAACACTATTCCTTGCAGTAATGAGAACACTTTTTACTTCCATAAAGTCTGCAGACAAATTTAGTCGCAAAAATAACACAATAATAATCTTGTCTACGTAATATAAACTAGGAAACTAGCATGAAAGGTCATCTAAATCCCATGATATTTCTGATTTCTTTTTTGCAAAAAAATTTTCCTCCCAAAATTTACAAAAAAGTCTCAATTTCTGTCCACTTTTACTTTGGCCTCAGCATTATAACATTAATGGCTTCCTACTGCTGTTCACCATTTAAAAATTCAGCATAGTCTTAGCAAGCTGAGCTATATGAGTACTAGTGAATAAAATAAGCAAAAATCAAAATCAATTAAACCAGTGAAACAGTTCCTCTGGATGCACAGAATCTAAACTGTTTTAAACCATTTAGGTTCTGCGCATCAAAATCAGTTGTAAGTTTTGAGAGGTTTTTTTTAATGGCTGTTGCATAGTTGAAGGTATGCAAGTGGAAGATCAGTTGTGCTGCAACTTGTGTTCGATGCTGGAATTTATTAAAAAGCAGATCTATGGAGACTATTTAAACCTTGGCATGCTAAAAGGTGGAAATGGAAGGAAAAATGTGTTTGGGCATGAGAACTGGAAAATATTTAAATAAGCAAGCAGCAGTACTATAGGGAGACTGAAATGACAACAGAGAAGTATTAAGCCTCATCTGATATACAATAAGGAGAACACTAATCGGCCTCTATTTCACAGTCAAAGCAGTTTGTATTCACTGAAGAGGAAACTCAAGGGTAGATATACCATGTAAAGGCATTCCCCTAATGGAAGAGGAGAAGCCCACACATCCCTCAGTTTCCTACTTTCTTGAATGCAGTAGTCATCTCCTGAAGAAATACCCTTTTGGGGAACACTACTGTAGTCTACCTTAAGTGAAAAAAGGAACCACTGTGGCAATGCATGGGAAAGGTACACCTCATGTTTTGTCTGGTACTCAAGCTTTTATACTGATTCACTATTCATGGTTTGGCCAGTCCTTCACATATGTAGATAGTAAGAGAGTTATATGAAAAAATTTAATAGAATATGCTGTTAACAGCTTTTTTGTATGTTTATGTTCCTCAGCAGTAATTTATCTTACTAATATAAACACGTATCTGCAATTCATATACACTGTATTGATGAACTGCAACATCCTTTAACACCATCAAGACTAGTACTAGTACACATTTTATTTCATGTAAAAATAATAAAGTTTCCAAATGGAAAGACCTGGCAGTGGCAATCAAATGAAGCAGATAAAAATATCTAAACCGCTCCACCTGGATTAGCAGTAGGACTGAGCACGCATGGATCATAGCTAAATTTGTTTTAGCAGTCTGTGGAGAGGGAGGGATGACAGGCTAGCCCTGAAATCTAAATCAATGTGTATCTCCCTGAAATATAGCATTTGGTATAAAACATGATACAGCAGGTCCCAACCACTTAGATATCATTGACCATCACTTCTTTTGGATACTCTATTTGCTGAATTGCTGTGTTACCATGTAGGCAAACATGAATTCAGAACCAACAGTTTTATTTCTTCACATTATCCACACCTGTTCCACCAACAAGAAAGTACCCAGAGTAAAATAATTCAGTTACAGTTCATAGCCATATGCCTACTTTCAGTAACAAAAGGACTATTTTTCAAACGGGCTGATCTCTACAGACTGGAGCACTGAATTGTGTTTACAATTACCTTTGAAGATACTCACTGTGAAAAGTCAGCTGGAAATGACACCAGTGAGCAAACTCCTGCATCACAAGGACAAAGTAATCTCAAAAATACTGTACTTTCTTTTTTTTTCTCCACGAAGTTCTCCTCATCTAATTATACATGTGCAATATATATTTTTCAAGTGAAATGGGAGCTACCAGAAAGAAGAAATGATGGCTATTTGCACAGAAGAATTTTATAAGATGAGATAAACAACTACTACTTTTATAAAGGCTTACCAGGAAAATCAGGGAAGAAAGAAATCTTGTTTATTATACAGCAAGAGAGAAATTAATCATTTCAGACACATAGACATTTTAGATGAGTGTATTTGGTGAATTTAACATACAGAACTATACTATCTGTATCATCTCAGATACTCTCATTACAGTTTTCAACTTGTTGAGGAAATAATGACCAATTTCTCAAGAAAGGTGAAAAAATTAAATAAGAAAGAGAACACTAAAAATAGGAGAAGATAAGAAAGAAAAAAAAAAAAGGCGAAGAATGATACAGTATCATGAAGTTGAAGAATGACCAGTCCCAGAAAGTTTCCCTGTACCTCTTCAAGTACTATAATACAAACTGTGGGAGGAAAAAGACATTCAGGGAATATGATGAAAATGTGGTGTTAGCAAACGAATCATAGTTACAGCAGACAGATGTACCAGAAGACTAAGAAATAACCAAGTTCAAAAGAAACCCAATGGGATTAAGGATATGGGTCAAAGAGGGAAAGAGGGATTAAAGAAGAAACATGCCAGAAAGAAAACTTTTACAGTGAGCAGCAACAGAAGCAAGGAAAGAGAACATGCCCCTGAGCAACACTGCTTAGCTGCCTGAAAAGAAAACCAGCTTCATTCGTCTGGGATTTCCTCTCATCAGATAAAAGTGACAGTAGCAGTGCAATCTGATTTTTGTATATAAAGGCACTCAAAAGATAACTACGAAAAGGAGAAACATCTGCTCAGCATGCAGCAGACCACCTCTACTCTGGCAGGGGAAAGGTATGACGGGCAAAGGACAAGAACGTCAGCAACAGCTGCAATCACTGCAGACTGGAGAGACTCAATTATCTCTCTTCTAATCACTGTCTCACCCATGTTAATAGGCATAGTGTGACTGGCAAAGGCCTATAGGTAAAAGGTTATATACGGGCAACATTTTTGAGGCTATTATTCAATATTTTGGAAGAACATTTCAGAAGTCATGCTACAACCTACATATAATATGGAATACACAGATCTAGTGAAGAGAAATTAAGTGCAAATCCTGCTCTTCTACCAGACTGTTCACAAATAATAAAAAAACCCTCAAGGGAGAGAAGGGGGAGAGAAAGAATATTTGAGATTTGCCAGAAATACAAGCTTTCAGGTAGATTTGTGATGAGTTCAAAAGAATACTGACAAGTTTCAAACATTTTTAATAAAAAGCTTGAATTAATGATGGATGCAAGACACATCCTTTGATTATTATTATGCAATATTTTCAAGTCTGATTTACTTATTTTTAACTCATCTTTATGCATTCCTCTCAAGTCCAATACAAAACACAGGAATAATCTTATTGAGCAATTAATCCCTAAGCATGTCTATTTTTCAGACTTTCATAAACTAGCAAGAACAATTGACTGAATAAAAAAACCAAGTTAATGCTTTTAAAATGTACCTATAACACAGCTGCATGACCTGTGTATCCAAGTGGGCATCAGTTACTGTCTGATTTGTTTTAACCTCATTTGCAAGCTGCTTGGTATGCAAAATAGGTCTTTCTTCATATTTTGCTCATTGTCACCCCAAGGGATTGTAACTGGACTGCTAAATAAATGGCAGAAGAATTCTCAACAAGTCATTACTTAAAATTGGAACAAAACAGATTAACCTTTATTTTGTTTTAATTTTAAAAATTACAGAAACTTCTGGAAAGGACTCAGACTTTTAAAAATGAACATTTCCCACAAAATAAAATTATGTTTTAAAAAACCCATTCAAAACACTGAATTCAATCAATGTATCTTGGTACCTCCTTGACCTATCATTTGGAAAATAAAAAAAACCTATTTCAAAATCAAAAGAAATATTCCACTCTGAAAGTACAGAAATTGTATGCTTAATTAAACCACTAAAATGCTTCACTGTTGTCCTTTGCACACAAAAAAACCCTGCCACATTTGTATTATTTTACTAAAAAGTCCCTAAACAAAAAAGTGCAACTATTCCAATAGAAAGAGATTAAGCTTGAAAATTACCAGCAGCTCTAACATCAGCTGCCATGGCTTTTATGTTTCACTTGCACAAGACAGCAAAATTCTCCTCCTGGCAACATACATACAGGGTGGATACAGCACTCCAAAAGCAGCTATCTCTGGCACATGCCATGTTTTGCTCAGTGCATTTTTAAAACAGCATCCTTTATACTGCCTGTACATTTCTGGTACCAGATTATTAAAAAAAAACAACTGCTCAAACTTCATGGAAACCTAGAAGTTTTTGTTGACATGTTAAACTCCGTAAGTTATAGCAATGAATAAGAGGTAGTCTTTTAAAATATTTCTCATGGTCCAGATAGCATCCCAAAATAGCATTTTAGAGTCTGTTGTTTTAATTCTGTATTCACTACCTTTTCAAAGTCATCAGGCACTAATACTCTAACAGTGGGATGAAAATAGCCTAATAATACAACTTCCCAATTTGCAAGCAATGTGCTGAGTAGAAAACGTACTTTTAAAGCTAGCACTGATTCTAATTCTGTAGTTCTGGATGAGGACATTGCATCTGTGCTTGTCTAGTGAAACTGAGATCCTCAGAAATGTCTTTGCTACATCTACTGATACTTCCTGATTTTTCAAGATTGTGATGGTATCTGTTGATATGGTATCAGATGGTATCAAGGCTGATCTTTCGAGTGTGATGGTATCAGTCTTTGTCTTTCAAAATAAACTCTTTATTGCTAAAATAATCTTTGAAGCAGCTAATGTAATTGTAATTCCAACTCCACATAAAACTCCCATTTTGGCCACACACTGATGTACTACAATGTGCTAACAGCCATCACATATTGAGTTACTTGATACTGGACACAAAATAACCTTTTCTCTTACAAGAATATTATAGATTTGTAACATTTCTGCTGCAGCCATTTTCTTTTTTTTTTCTTCATGGAATCTTCTCAATTATTTATAATTTGGTTTCTAGACAGTCCAGAGTAAAAAGTAGAAAGCTGAATAGTACCTATTACAATCTCACTTCCTTCTAGCATTGGATTCACTCTCTTATACAATCCTCTGAATGTTTTACTTATCTGAGTTATCTTTTATGGTCACTTTCCCAAATATACTACAATATATTATAAAAGGAATACACTTTTAGTATGAATAATTTACTGTATTTTCTCCTTGTATGATCAATTTTCTACAGTCTCTTTAAACGTTTTATACAAAACCTCAAGAGGTGGCTTCTGCCCCACCTACCGTTAATTAATTCAGGTGCTAATATAACTGCCAACCTTGTAATGGTCTATTACTTTTTTCCTCCTTAAAAGCATTACATATCTCTGTTTGCCTTACACCAAACAAGCAGCTGCCTTAACTATTTCAATTTTACATGTTTACTCTCTGCTTCATAAATATGCACAACTTCTACCAATACATCTTTATCCAAAACACCTTAATAAATCAAGTGGTGACAATATTACAGACTCTTTCTGCTATTTAAACCATTTCAGACATGGAAGACAAAGAAGTATTTCTATTGTGTACCACAAACATGAAAGAGGCTGTAGACAGCCTAGCTCCCCAGCACTATATTCACAAATATAACAGGAATAGAATTTTCCTAGGCACATACTAATTTGCTAAATATTTTTCCCAACATCTGGAACAACTGAAATAGAAAGATGCTCATTACCACAGAGGAATACAAATTTACAATCAATGTTATTATTATTGTGACAACCAAGTTTTCTTTAGCCTATTAGATGTCAGAGGGAAAATACTGCACATCCAGTATCAGTAAATCTGACTAATCAAAGGTATAACCCTTTCAAAATCATTAGAATTGAAAGAAAACCTGAAGGAAAAATAAATAAATAAGGGTATCTATTATTACTGTGACTAAATAGGATTATTCAACCCTCTTGAGAAAAGTTATGTATTAAGTGAGGGTCTAAATACTAAGAAAATTTGCGGGAAGAGAAATGTAGATGGTTTCCTAATTATCTACAGCCTATTAACATGCAATCCTGATTACTAGCAATTAAAATCTCCTTAAATTTTATGACAAAAGTTCATTGAAACGTTGAAAATTATATGCTAATTATTGCACTGTAATGCACATACATAGTGTGTATTCTCAATACAGACACAATAAATAACAGAATATTGTACACAGTGTAGCTTGAAACTCAACTTAAAAATGCAACATGCTGATTTCATATTGCAAAAAACCTCATAACACTCATTAAGCAATATTAGAGAGTCCTATAAGAAACAGCAGTTGTCAGTGTTATCCTATTGCAAGGTTATCAGAATACAGTAGACAGCATAACAAAGTCTAAATAAAGAAATTAGTATTTAAATCATAAATAATTTTGCCTCTGTCTGAGCTAAAAAAAAATAACAATAAGAAAAGAAAAAAAAAAAAAAAAGAGCTGTGTTTACCCAGTTAAGTATCTTTTGGGGAGCATTTTGCAATAAATAGCCTTTTCTCCTTAAAGAAAATACGTTTCCAGTTTCTCCACAGGAATCAAAGATGATTTGACATTTATGAAGCTACATTTTAAATGAGTACAAATGTAACTCTTTTACTCTACACCTTGAGGAAATACTGAGCAAGTGACTAAACCAGAGAAGTGGAAACCAGAGTACAATCCTAGAATAAGATCACTGATAAGTGAGGACTTCAACATCACTTCACTGCCTCATCTTGTCCCTCTGTTAAACTGCGCAGACTTTCATGGCATGAAATGTTACCAAGATTGCATGTTTGTTGTAATGACTGTCCTCGATATCATGTTTACTAAGTGCAAGATTTTACCACAGATTCAAACAAATAGAATCATAGAACAGTTAGGGTTGGAAAGGACCTTAAGATCATCTAGTTCCAACCCCCCTGCCATGAGCAGGGACACCCCACACTAAATTATGACGCTCAAGGCTCTGTCCAACCTGGCCCTGAACACCGCCAGGGATGGAGCATTCACAACTTCCTTGGGCAACATATTCCAGTGCCTCAACACCTTCAGTGTGAAGAACTTCTTCCTTTTATCTAATCTAAAGTTCCCCTGTTTAAGTTTAAACCCATTACCCCTTGTCCTACCACTACAGTCCCTAACGAAGAGTCCCTCTCCAACATCCTTATAGGCCCCAAATAGTTCCCAAGTCCACATGTAGTCTGCCTCAGTAAAAGACAAAACAAGACACAAGGGAGCTGTATTCAGGAACTTGGAGAACAAGCCTACTGGTTCAGTGGCAATGTATTGCACGTAAATATTACATGCATCTAAGGACAGAGAAAGAAGAAATACAAAACCAGCATGAGAGTACAGAAAGAAGTAAAGATGAAAGCAGTTGCCAGGAAATAAATACACTAGCTGTGGAGTAAACAGAAGAGATTCACCAAAGAAGACTACGATCACATGCAAACTGTGCCATGTACCATTTGACATCTCATTTGTGCCTTTTACACAAAGTATGTGTGCACTAGAAGCATCTCTCAACATTATCATTCCTCATTCAGCATCACTTACTCTCCACCACTTAAAAGAAACAGCAAAAATAAATTTTTCTTAATCATGATTAATACGAAGAACTATCTCTTGGAATTTTCCTGAATGGTACCTATCTTTCTCCCATTTCTGCTCTATATGTCACACCAACTCTGTTTTTGAGGTACTGGCTACTGTATTACCACTACAAGTAATTATATTCTGGAACCAATCTTGTGGATGAAAAAAAGCTTTTCCATGAGCATTTAGCTAAAAACTTTAGCAAGAGATATTGAGCAGGAGATTCAGAAGAGAACAAACACTAGTCTAGTAGCAACTCTTTGTTCTTTTATTATAATCCATTTGCCTTTTAACACTTCAAACCATTTTTACATGCTAAACAGACTAAGCATTAGGGGTGCTCAATAAAGCAATCAGTCTCACCTGTCATTATTAGCATATTTTCATGTGCATAGCCTACGTACCATACTTACAGAATTAGTACTGTTATTCGTTAAGAGAAGATTCTTAGATAACCTGCAGCACACAAAGACTGAGTACCTTCCAGGGGACACACAACAGAATAGGAGGCATTAGATACAGGGAGAGCAAAAGAAGGGTCTGAAATAAATTGCTACTTATCTGCACATATTCACATACATGCTGCTACTGAATTCTAATTTGGGGAATGGGAGCTGGGATCTTTAGTTTTAGGTTTGGTGTCAGATGACTTAAAATTCTATATACAAAAATATAATAAATTACCCTAAATCCCAAAATAGAGCTCTGTCGAGGGCATATGACAAAGGGCTGCATCAGTAACTTAATAGAAGGAGGAAAATCCATTTCCAAAATGCATTATTTAATTTTTAACAAGACTCCAAACTACAGGACAAGCTCAGGTATTTGAAATCCATTTGCAACTACCCTTAAAAAAACCCAGCTAATATGTTTGAGTTTGAGATGCAAGTCATACATTTGAGATTAGAATGAGGTTGTAGGTCACAAAGCTGTCTCAGCACAGGGTTCAAATACAAACATACATAAACTGGTTTACATGTCAGACTAGAAAGATTTACTACCTTGACATGTTCTGAAAAATATATAGGGACACTGAAAGCAATAAATATAAACCAAAAAGTGGCAATCATATAAAGTCCTGAGAGTTTAATATTAATAGAAGAATCTAAAATGTACACATTTTTCCTGTTGGTATAAAACCTGGATTCCATTTTGCTGAAACTTGTTAAGTTATAGCAGAAAAATAAAGTTACAGAACACATAAGTCTCTAGATTTCTCTACTATTTGCAAACAGTTATTTTGGTTGTATTATGTTACTTAAGAAAATGTAGTTAACAACCATAAGAACTAGGGTAATATAGATTCAGAGCCAGTGAAAATGAATGCATGTGGCATTCAGCCTAACCTTTGACTTTCACGTAGCTTTAAGGCTGGCCCAAAGGAGAAATCATTCACTCTGGGACAACAAAGTAACATAGTCAAGATCAGAGTCCTTTTACTTTATGATCTTCTTAAGAATACATGTCCTCCCCAAATAGGAATAGGTACTAATAATGCCAGCCTACTGATCTTCCTCTCAAAAACAATTCTAAGGAAATATAAAGGAAATGGTTACAGAAGTTCTCTCCTCCCCAGCATGTAAATATACAATCATGCGCTTCATATTTAACCTACAATTTCATATAAGTTGAAACAATGTACTTTCCTTTATACGCTACGTTCAGAAAGACATATCTAATACTTTCACTCATTGTCATCAGTAAAAGCTAGCAGTGCTTCTAGGAGCTTTTGCACTTCATAAATTAAGAGCTGAGGTGGGGGAGGGTAGGCAAGACAGTGTGTTCGTATAAGTGAAAGCATCTACTGTTAACAGATAAAATAAAAAAAAGCTAAAACATTCAGAAATAAAAAATAGTGTTTACCAGCCACGTGAAAAACTATGAATTGGCTTTGTGTGTTTTGTTCTCTAGGACACTAGGGAAAAATATAAAAAGTATAGTAGGTGTTCATAAAAGGTAAAACAGTTTTTTAAAGTTAGTTTTATAGTTATTTTTCAAGCCCTTAGTTTTAGACTCTAATGTTTTATGTGTCGTTATTTTGCTTTTACTGCAAAAGGAAGAGCTGGCTTCCAAAGATAAAGGAGATTTTTGGTAAATGGTGAAGGTACAGAAATAAATGACCCACTTGGCTAGTGTGTAATTACACTGGCTGAGATTGTAACAATCTATCACATGAAGGAGGATGACACCACGCTAAGGGGTTAGTCAAAGGAGATAGCCTTTGACTAACTACTGGACACAGGCGATCGATACTCTACAGATATTGTTCTCTCAAAAAAACAATTGAGTTCTAAAAAAAAGTTTGAAAATAGATTCCTCTTTTCCTCCCAGATACTGATCAGAGACTCATCTTGACCTTATTCTGGAAAAGCATTGCTTTCTTAAACAGGTATATGGAACGAATAAATCCTTCAGTGTCCTGAAAAGCATTTTTACATATAGGAGTTTTTCTCTGAGCTCAATTTCAGCTTTTTTTTGGTTTGTTTGTTTGGAAGAGCTACTTTAATCAACAAATCAGAAAGCACATATTCACTGACAATGAGCCTGCCATTACATGCTTTGCATCTCTCATTAACAGCATAAAGAAATCCAATAGGACCAGGAAGGCAGAGAGCTTTAGCCTGTGAGGATGTAAGTAATCACGTAGTTTGCACTGAGCTAACAGCCATTACTTACATCCTGTTGTGATGAATACATTGCATGTTACAGTTGCACAAAATATTCTTTTGCAGGATTCAAGCTTAAAAAGATACAAAGATAGATTGCTTTTAGCTGGGAGAACAGTGACTTTCAAAATATGCATTAGTACTGCGGGGAATGCACTCTCATCAACTTTGCATATGACTCCAAACTGGGGGGACCAGTTGACATGCCCAAGGGCAGCCCTGCTGTTCAAAGAGACCTAGACATGATGGAGGAATGAGCTGATGGAAAACTTATGATGTTCAAGGACAAATCCAAAGCCCTACACCTAGGAAGTAATAATCCCTTGCAAGAATACAGTCTGGGAATGACTGGCTAGAGAGCAGCTCTGTTGAATGGGCCCTGGGGGATCCTGAGGATTCCAACAGCATCCTGGGCTGCATTGAGTGGAACACAACCAGGAGATTGAAGGAAATTAGCCCCATTTAGTTAGCACTCATTAGACTGCATCTAGATAGTCTGCATCTCTCAAACAGGAAAAACAGAGATAAACTGAAATGATTCCTCAAGCTGACCGGAGACTGGAGCACTTGCCGTGTGAGGAGAGGCTGAGAAAACTGGGCTTGCTCACTCAGAGAAAGTTTCAGGAGGCCCTAATAGCACCTGCCAATACCATCAAGAAGATGGAGGCAGGCTCCTTACAGTGGTGTGTTGTGGTCAGATGAGAAACAATAGACATGAATTGAAACAGAAATTACAGCAGTATTGGATTTTGGTGGGGTTATTTGTTAGCTATTGTGATGGTCAAGCAGTGGAATGGGCCACGCTGAAAGGCTGTGCTGGTCCATCCACCCAACTGGTTTTCAAGGCCCAACCGGATAAAGCCGTTAGCAACCTGAATTGATCTCATGGCTGATCCTGTTTCAGCTAGGCAGCTAGGTGACCTCCTAAGTTCCCTTTCAACACAAATTATTCTATGATTCCATTAGGAATTTTAATACTAATAGAAAAGGTGTTTTTTTGAGAGAAAACCAAAAAACCAGAAAACCAAAAACCACCTTTTTGAAGCAAATTGAGCCAGACCAAATTAGACTCTAAGACCTTCAGCTACAAAGAAAGCCAGTTTGGGAATTTTTGAATTATGAGAATGTTTGCCTGACTTCCTTTTCCCCCAATCACAACAAATTTTGTCAGAATATGAGTAGCATTCAGCAACCTTCTACCTCAGAAATACTTGAGGTTATATACATATATATACATATAGGATAAGAAAGTATTTCATATTATATGACCCCAAATTGCATCTTGAAGAAACAGTAGGCTAAGTCATGTATCAAATAAGTCAATAACAGCTTTTGCACTTAATCCTGGTGACTTCATTACTAAATAGAGCACACAGATCTATGCAACCCTTGTTTTAACTCAACATCAACCTAGAAACATAAATTAACAATATAAAAACTGATATTTCAACTACCAACCTGCTAACATCATTAATACTGTTCATTATCTACATTCACATTTTACCCATCTACCATTTTCTGAAAAAGAAACCATTGTAAAATTTATTTCTTTAATATGAAAAATAAATCCAAAGTGTAGTATGGATATGCCAGCATGTTACTGCCCATTCATAAGATTGTAATAATAAAAATCAGACTTACATTAGAGATATAAGAAATTTATGTTACAAGAGACAAAGTATCCTCCTAATTAATATTTATTTATATTAATGAAAAAGACAATGAAAGACCATTAAAAAAAATCACTTTCATGTGACAATACAATAGTAAAGAATGCATTGGTTTCAGTCATATGCTGTACCTTTTATCAGGAAAGTACAATTTGGGATTTAGAGGAACAGCAATTGGAGTCCACATTTCCAGGTTACCAATGAGCAGTATGAGGGAAAACCAGAAAAGCCAAAGAAAGAAAAAGCTATGGAGGTACAATCTGTGGAGCTGTTGTTTGCTAGCAAGATATGCTGCAGGAATTATAAAAATACTGAACACTTTAAAAAGAGACCTGCTACCTTTGGAGAAAAAATCCCCAACCAACCAAATCAAACAAAACACATTTGAGGGCAGACTTTCCCTCCACCCATGCTGATGGTTCTGTTAGCACCTGAAGCTACTGGTGGGGGGGACCAAAAAAATCCCCACTAGGGAACACATGATGAAGAAGCTGATGTAAATGAAACAGCACTGAACGTATCTATCACATAGAAGATGTGCTGTTGCTTCATTAGGAGGGGTTAAACTAGGACATCAGTCACAAATGTCTATGTACTTCCATAGACAGCTGCTGACTGCTTTGTTTTGCCTAGGATTTCACAGTAAAATAGCGAGCTACTGTGATTTTTCTACTGCATAGTAGAAAACATGTTTTCAGTAGCACAGACACAGCCCTAGAAAAGCACATCACCAGTAAGAGAAACTGATGTTTTTCCCTAAGGTGCTAGTTAGAAGCAGGTTCCCCTCATTCCCTCATTTCTGTCCACATGGCTCCACAGGAAGTTACAGACAAATACACCTTCTTCCTTCATGTATGTGCAGGTAGATAAAAAAAAACAAACCCAAACGGGCTTCAATATACAAACCAAAAAGTGCTGTCTGTACCTGATGCAGAATCTTCACCTCTCTGGTACCCGTCAGTAATCCTGAACAGAAGTCTCTAAAGAGCTATTCACGCTCAGCAAGAAGGAAGGGACACATTCTCCATGTGAACCAAAAATACCTTTGTCTGGGAACAGACGTTTTTATTTTAAAACATAATTGTCATAATAGGTGGATTAAAGACTTGAATTGTAACATAAGAAAACATATAAATTAAATATACTTAAAATAAATCTAAACAATTAAGTAAATAAACAGCAAAGACAACCTCAAATGAAGCCATGTTCAGATAGTAGGAAGGGTATGTTAGCATGAAACCATTCATATGTCTATAAGACAGTAAACGAAAAGGCAGACAGCACCAAACACACTGAGAAGAACAAGTAAATAAAATATGCTCACCCAAAAAAGAATATTTCGAAAGTCACTTCCTCTGGCTAAGCTGAGAGTATGTATTACTTTCCTATACAGCCAGATAACACAGACTGCTATGTAGCTAAGGACATTAAAAACTAACTCAGCTATCCTTCTGTTCTCCTTAAATTTCTCCAATGCTCCACTAAAAAGATGCTGTCTAAATTTACACTTCAACTAGGATAAAAAAGAATTTTATTAACCAGTCTTTAGTAGCTATATAATAAACCCCAAAAATTGTACAACAGCAAAAAATTCTACTCCTGAATTTGAACCAAAACATCTCACCTGCACTGACAGAACACCTCCCATCACCCCCAACTGCCTCAACTCCTTGCGGAAAAGGGAAGCTAAATACTACCAAATAAAAATTATCTGTTTCCACTCCATGTTCTGAACTCCGTTAAAATATCCGGCAAAAGATAGGAGAACAGTGAAGATTCTGGCTTGTGTATTAGTTGATACACATACACTGTGCTCTAATGCCATAATCCTAATTTGAATGAGAAAACATTTTAGCATTCATACGACAAAAATCAAAATGAGTTCAGAATTCAGCTGCCATCTGAGACGAACAGATCAACAGCAGTAGGTGTGTGTTTAAGATTTTCATGTTTGCTTGCCTTTTCAGTTACACTTTTGCTTTTTGTAATCCACTGTGCTGACAAACCTTTTATTCTTTTATCCTGATTCTGGATTAAGGATTTTAGGATATTATAAACTGTCTTAATACAAAGAGTAAAAATCATCAGCAGATAACCCACTACGTTTATTTCTGAACATCAGCTGGACCTCCTGTAAGGATCAGACATTAGAAAAATATTTTTAAAGTTTTTCCTCTTCTCAGTAAAGATTAATTTCACTAAGTATAAATAGTAGAATTCTGTACTACTTATATGTGAAATTTCTTGCCTTTCCTTATTTCCTATTAGTTGCAATAATAAGACCTGAAAATTATGTTTGCAGCACCCTGCCCACCACTGGTTTGTAATTCTCTGTCCAGAAGAAGGAACTACAGGAATCTGCATTACTATAAAATGCATTTAATTCAGCAAGTAAAAAAACAAACAAACAACCAAACAAAAAACCCCACACTTTTAAAAATACATAAAATAATCAGAGAATATTAAAATCTCTCATGCCTTGAAAAAAAATGTGTTGGTTGGTTTTGTTCTTTTTTTTTAGTTTGTGTTTTGGGATGTATGAGGTTGAAATTACCAGGCCTAGGGAGAGGAAAGCAAAAATAAAAGTGGGTAAAAAAAAAAATCAAAATATTGGAGTCTTTTAATTTCTCCACTTAAGTAAATACACAAATTTTTCTGCCATTTCACATGGAAATTATCTGGGTCAGATTACAGCCATAAAGATATTTTGAATTTATTATACAGTTGATAAAAAAAAAGGTGCATATATATATCATGTGTGTTTTTAACAGAACTGCAGAAACTTCAACTCAAGCAACTTCAGAAAGGTCATACAGCCAAGTAGCACCACAGCATATGGAAAACTTTACCAACTCTACTATACATTCAGCTATTCATATACATGTCACATTACTGTTATTCTTGTTAATCTCAAAAACAATGTTTAGCCTTTGAAAAGTAAATGTTATCATAAAATGACTTTGTAATGATTCCTCTCACTTCTGTTTTGCACAGCACTTCCATTTTCTTTCAGATTCATCACTTTAGACCCTCTTTGCAGTACTGGATGTGCCTACATCAGGCTTCAACATTAAAGAAAACATTGACAAAATGGAATTTTTTGATATTTAGATTCAGAAATACTTTTTTCATTATTGTAATCTGTCATTCTTTCCTAAGTCCGCTTATTTTACAGTTTATTTCTAAATAATTCTTTAGTTAAAGCAGAAGTAAAAAATAACATAGGATATTATTTCTAAGTAATCATTCTAAACCATTAAACAGCAACATAAACTCTAGAAAAACTGGACACCTAGTTTTGGCAGTTAACTACATACTCTGAAAACCTTATCCTCACTAAGCTGTCAAGATACTACCTCCTTGAGACTTACCACTGCCCCCACCTTCACTTTTTTCTTAAGTTTATCATATTGAAATGATGTACCAGAAAACTGGTATGTAACATAAGCCCTAACATGAATACAGATTTATCAACAAACTGTGATTTTGGTTACCGACCAGTCCAGTCTGCATGCCTTGCATGCTTCTTATGATCTAAGTGAAGAATATGACAAGATACGATTTTTGACCAACGCTGGCAACAGCCCAAGCTGCTGACACAATTACATTGGCAAGACTGACCTTTTGCAGAGGTGTTGCAATTTGTTTAGCTGCCTGAAGTTAAAGCAACTAAATTCCTCATTTCTAGTGTATACTACAGATAGTTTCATACAACAAATTACCCTAACAAACCTATCAAGCAAATGTAGGCATGACATTTCTGAAGGGATAGAACAATACAACCTGGCTTTCCCACCTTACAATACATAAAGGTCCCATTAAACTTAGTTTACTCTTCCTGATAAAAGCTATTGAATAAGCAATTTTGTGTTACTAATAAATAGAAAAGACACATTACTAGCTTTATTTGCAAAAATACCAAAGGATAATATTTTTCTTTTTTAAGCCTTTAAAAAGTAATTTAACTATCACCACAATGTCTTTCACAGCATGAGTTTCATCCCTGCCATCTACACTTTAACAGGATAGCATGTATACTGTTTTCAAAGACTGAATATTTATATGGTATTTCTATCACTGTATGCACATAGAAAACAAAGCATCTGGTAATTTACCTATACCAGTTTACGCAAATCAACAAATTCATCTTCGGGTAAGCAGGGCAAGGCTTTTTGACACATAACAGCAATACTAAGAATTCTAAGGCTGGGGGAGGGAATGCTTGTTTGTTTTAATGTCATTTCTACAACGGTAGCTAGTAGACACAAGAATACAATTTGGGGTGGGGGGTAAGGTCCCTAGACATGACCATTTTCATTTAAGAACTACTTTTTATTATAGTTGTGGGGTGAGATGGGATCCCCTGCCTTCCCCTTTTCATTTTGAGGATTACTCAGTATAGTATAGATTGACAAACCTTTCCTTGTTCAGGCAGCGCTTTATGTTGTCTCTCTTTGGAAACCCTTACTCTTCTCACATTCTACAGTGGCTTTAAAGACCTCAGTTTTGACTGTATTTCTATAATTTTTGCCCCTCATATAGGCAAACACTTCACCATCTCCATACTAACTTGAAACCCTCTTCTCTTGCCAAGGATTCTTTTTATCCAAGTCAGCACCTCTTCAAAGTCCTGTTGGTAAACAGTTCTGAAACCAAATTATTTACTTTCCATTCTTTGTCATTTACAACTCTTCCACCACCGTCAAAACTAGTTCCTTCCTGTTACAGTCCTTAAATGCATTTTGTTCTCAACTACCATCAACATCAAAATGGACATGATTCCAATCTCAATATGTGCAGCCATAATTTTTTCTGTTCTCTCCCTCAAGATCTTATTGCAGAATTTTTGCATTGTTAAAATTAGAAAGTATTTCTGTATTTGCACAATGAACTTAAGTAAACTTTTCATTTTTCTCTAAGCACAGAAAAAAATTGAGTCAGGAAGATGAAAACATCATTCTGCATCAACAACTAAACAAATACCATTTGCCTATTTTTATGTTTTCGTTAAAATTTTCATTTTAATCCTTACAGAACTTGGGTATGTTGTTGTGTCCTCTCCTCAGTAAAAACTCTTCAATGTCTGTGTTTGCACATGCAAGTCATGTTTCTGTCTGAGCACTGATATAACTGTGGAAGATTAAACTCTTTCCTCAATTCTTTGATATCAGATGAAAAAAACCCCTACCCTTACTTTGTTTCCAGTAAAGGGGGATCTGAAGACATTACACATTACAGGCAGGCAATCCACCCATAGGTTTATTAAAGTATATGCATCAAACTGCTTCTTCCTTTCCTGTACCCATAAAGAACAAGAAGCTCTTCATTAAAAGGTCTCAGCAAAATAAGGAAGATCTTGGAAAGAACAACAACATATATTACCAAACTAATATTTAATTGAAAATCCTAACCATCTTCAATTTGAGTCCTGAATTGAAAAAAAAAACAAAACGTTATTTACAGCCAAGGAAAAATTAACTCAGTTAGTAGCAAGATACAGACTTCTGTTATACACACACAGTCTGTCTCTAGAAAAAACCCAACCTAGACCTTTGCCTAAGTCAGTCACAGATAATGCATTGTTCAAGGCCAACATCCAATTTCAACTTCCGTTCCAGTGGCTCACATTATACAAAAATCCCTATAGAAGTAATGAAGACATAGTGCCTCCATTGTTGTACTGATGGCTCAGGAGAACATCT
>NW_009929440.1:40000-49112 GCF_000696875.1 Nestor notabilis
AATAGATGGGGTTTTGTTGGCAGAAAAGAAAACAAGTTACTAAGTTGTAGTTCAATCTTGAACCATATAATACACTATGAAGAAAGCTAGTTGTGACTAAAGATTTACTTCTAAAAATTATTTCTCAGATAAATGATGGGGTAGAACTGGATATCCAAAACTAATTGTATCACATTGTTATAGCAAAATTTAAAGTCACAGGAGAATCACCATGTTTTTAACTGCTCTAACAAAATACCAGATCTCTGACATTCACCAATACTAAACCCTGACACATTAATTTTACCTTTTTATATATTACTTTGTCTTTTACAAAAGTGAAAAACCTTGATCACCTTTAGATTTTATCTTAAGACATTCATTCACATCACCTAAGCATAGCTGAGCATAGCTCAATTCTCAAAAATATTTTAAAACACCTCCAAAGTGTTTTACCTTGGTGCAGAGCTTCCCCAGGCTCCATGCTTGTCTGTAAGAATGTTGATAATTTTCTGTATTAGTTGAGTCGCAGTCACCTGGTCTCGGTACTTTGCTGCCATTATCAAATGATGACACATTTTTTCTTCTTCACGCTTGTCTGCAGAATACTGGGCACACAGTGACTAGGAAGCAAATAGAGACTTTATTACTTTGCGTTTTAATTATAACATCCAAAGGAACTTTGAAGCATTCAATTACTTATATAAACCCTTGAGAAACAAAAATGAACCCCATTTTACAGGTTTGAGAATTGAGGCACCGTGCAGCTGCCCACAGTCAATCTGTCTGGAAAGCCAAGCAGAGGATCTTGGTTTGTAACGGATTCTTTAACCACATAGCATACACACTCAGGATTTAGCAGATACCAACAGGTTAGTGCCCTGATCGCATAATAAAACATATAGGTACAACCACTTTTATTTTACAACAAAGGAAGTGAATAGCATTATAAAAACAACGAGGCAAGTTTAAGAATAATGACTGTCAGCTAGCTGACCACTCCACTTCCATGACTCTTCACTGGATTTGGGTAACCAACTGGTTGATGTTGTTTGTATAAAAACTAAGGAGAAAATCTACATCTCTTCAGATAGAAGACAAAATGCATGTAAAGAATGACTTGATCTTTACCAGAAGGCTTCTTGAAGTTGAGCACATTTGCAGGCCAGCATGGGAAAGTTAATCACTTTCCTAGCTGTACTGCACCTGTTGTACAAACATCTGTTTGCCGAGGTTCTCAACACCAAATACTAGCAAATAAGAACTGAAGTCACACCTACAAACAGAATCAAAACTAGGAAAGGTTTTTTGTTACAATCTTTTCTTATCATTTTCGGTATTGCTGATCTGAAAATTTGTCTGTTAATACAGAACTCAAAAATCAGAAACCAAATTTATATCACCCTCTCATGAAACCACTTTCCATGGAGACCCACAACAAATTCAAATATCGTTAGAAACAATAAAGGCTTTTCCCCACTTAGAACTCTGTTTCTAACTTCAGTTTTCATCTGGCAATCCCACAGATCACATATGCCAGACAAAGCATTTCAGCTTTTGTCAATGATTGGATTATTCTATGATCTAGTTAGTAGAATGGACACAAATGTCTGCCTAACAGCAAAAAAAATTGTTCTTTCTTTGTGAAGCACAGCTGATGCAGACACTAGTACAATTACTTCTTAGAGCTTAGATAACAGCACAGTATCATAATGCATTAGAAAACTGCTGCAACTAAAAAAATAGGCAGGCTGTGAATGTTCTTCATGTATGTGTATATAGAAATATATATATGGCATATAAAGCAAAAGATAGGAAGAATACAGAATAAACCACAAGTATAATAAAATCTGAGGTTGTGTAGACTTTAATAGACATCATATAATAAAAATGTACTAACAGATTAATAAAGTGCTATTTTAACAATTTTAATAGATGTACAAATTTCCTCATAATTTTTCCCACACCTTACAGCAATACTCACCTGATGAACAGACATCCAGAGGAGTGAAGAATGAGCAGCTGACTTTCCAAGTTAATGAGATATCAAAAATTGGCTTTTGTACTCCTACATGAAGCACTCTGCCACCCCTTTTCACAAAAATGCAAGATGGCTAAATCATAACCAACACTAAACAAAGATTCTTCTAGCTTTTTATAACTACAGCTGTCTTTTCCGACACATTAATCTATTTTGCACCCATGATGATTCTGAGTTGTTTTCAGCACTTTGTTTTATAGGCTGTTATTTTTAAGTTGCCTGAAAGGGCAGAATTCTAAAAACAAGTGTATAAGGTAAGCTAAGTAGTAAAATGTTTTAAAGTGCTCTTTAATGGATCCTCCTTTACAATTTGAACAGCAACTTTTCATATCTGACATAAAATCCATAGATATAAATCACATTAGAGGGTTATTCTTTCCCCATTATCAATCTCTGTCTCTTTATGGAACATTAAAGTCACATTTGACCTTAAAACATGATAAAATGGAAATCAAACTAGAATGTTTTGTAAAAGATACAATGAACTTGTACCCTTTAAAAAAAGTCTCTTTATGATGTAATTTTGAATGCATCCTTCATTAAATACCAGCAAAGATTTTTGAAGTGTAGCTGTGACATTCAAATGAAGGAAAAAATGGTATTTTATTGTCATGACAACTTCCATGAAAAAAAGAATCAGCTTGTTACAAACCAGAAATGTATAGGACTCCACTTTTCAGCAAATTCAGCATTTAATATGAACAAAAATTTGCAATTACCCACCAAAACCAAGAGACTCCCACATGCAGCAATCCCATAAAATTAGAATATCACTCCAGGAGGAACTCTTAAACCATACCACGCTCTTTACAATACATATTTTACAAATAAGAACAGAAAGAAGCGACAGTTCTGCCAAATATCTGCCATGTGCATGTATAATTACTAAAATTAGGAAAGTTTTGCAAGAATAATCTCTTTGATTATACAGGTGACTTGTCAATTGTTCCGTGGTTCCTACCCACAACATATGCCAAATATTCAGCAAAAAAAATAAGGTATTTCTTCCCTTCCCTCTCTCAAACAATCTATAATATAGGAATTAAAGAAAACTGGCTCCTCCAAAAGAAACGGAAAGGGACCCATCCCGGAGTAGCCACTAGCCACTAGAATTTTTTGAAAGGACTGAAAAGTCTCCGTTTTTTTCATTTTCCAGATGCCTTCAGGTTCACCTAATCCACTGCTTTGAGAGATACAATACCAGGAATTAGAGTGGTACATGTTAATACTTCACAATAAATCCAGATCATTCCATTTATGCAAAAATAAAAATTCAGCTTAATTTTCCGTTTGTGCACAAACTCAAAAATGTACTTTTACAGTTTTAATTCTTCATTATTGTTCGATCTCTTACACCTACCGTAATGCATCCTCTCATGCTTGAATATGGTTTTACAACTAGATATGCTATTGAATACAAATTAATTTGACACTTCCACAAAGCACTTCCACTAGTGCTTTGGCCTACCTAGTTTATGTTATCTGTTTGGGCGAATAATGAAAGTATAATCACAAAAGTACTGCAGTCACACTCACAATGGAACAAAAAACACAGAAAGAAGAAAAAGGTATTTTCACATATACACTCCACAGGTTATCTATAAAAAGTCTGCAATTCAGTGGCTGTTGAAAGTTTTTCAAAGGGGAAGTGTACTAAGCAGAATCCTTTGACACAGCACAGAGCAGTGGAAAGACCCTTGTTCTCCATCCCTTCATCTATGATGGAACAAAAACCTTCTCTATGCCATTACAAGAGTGGAACAGGGTTTTTCCTCTCTCCCATTACCTGCTTGGACAAGACTGTGGGCTATTTGAACATGCGGGTTATCTGAAGATGTATTTTTAAGGAACAGTAATTCTAAAGGACCACAAGGTCATCCAAAAGGTTATTGAAATGAAAAACAATACATTCTGTATGCAGGAAATATTCCAGAAATACTACTGCAAAATACTGACAAAGTAAACTTGTCTACTCTGCCTGTCTATAATATCAGTGAAAAGGAGGATTAAACTAGTGTTTTCAGAATTTTTATCTTTGATCATAATAAAAATGTTAAATAAAAGGTTTCCTTGACACACCTCTGCAGTCCCAAAATTGCAATGATTTCAATCACAAAAATTACAAAATTATCAAGTACAAAAAGGTTTAATAATGTAGAGTTTTAAAAGCAATATTGCACCTTTTATTTTCATTCTTCAACTCAGAGATCACGGAGTGCTTTTACTTACGCCAGTTCCTTTGTCTCATCTGGTTAAAAGCTACTTGCTTTGTGAACCTGTCTCAGAAGGTGTCATTTAAGAGGAAAAGTCATCCATAAGATAACATGTAGTCTTGCCACTAATGCAAATTCCCTACAAATAAGGATATTTTAGTAAATGAAGGAGCTCTTCAATCCTCTGCTTTCACAGATCTTTGCACTTGACCTTTGACCTGAGGTTTAAAGTCTGGACTAAAAATGCTACCCAGGGAAATCTTACAAAGACTCCTGAATAAGACTTAGAAAAATGAAAGCTTAAAACCTCAACAGCGAACAAAAGTCAACCAATGACAACATCTGACAGCCACCGTCAATTCTGAAGTGATGCCTCTGTCATCCAACGACTCAAAGTATTGATTTCTCTCAGCATGAAAAAAGCTTAAGCCAATGAAATAGATATAGCATCATCCCCCCGATAATAGCCATCAAGGTTAACACCAGCAGAACACTTATCAAAGTATCTCTTCTATTTCTTCTTGTTTTAATGGACTGAACACAATGCAATGGCTTCTCATCTCTACAATCTATAGTTTTCCAAACCTCATTTATTCACTTTTCCAGCCTTTTATCTGATTTGAAGATTAAAAAGAATCTGCATCTAAATGCACTATTTGTAATATGAAGGGGGAGGAGGGGGGGAGGTTGATTTTGTAGCCAGACATTCCTGGGGAAAAAAAATCTATGCATTTAAAATCACAAGGGGGTGTGTGTGTGTGTGTGTGTGTGTGTGTGAGGTGGGGTGGGGTGTTGGAAACCTGCAGTTGACTGAGATCACACCAAACACAGACTGGTAAAACTATGGTCATGACCAGAAAAAAAACCCTACCACAATCAATTCGGGTTAGTGATTAGGGAGAAATGCAAGTATCTCAAGAGACATCTGGTTTTAATCTGTGCTGAGTCAACAGATTTATTTTTTTACCTTTAAGTCTCACAGTATTAAGCTTTAGTAAACCCAACAAAGTACTGCAACAGCACTTTTACTTAGATTGCATCTTTAAACTGAACCCAATTTAGTACCATAGGTAAATGAGACAAACTAACAAGATATAAAACCAAATGGCAGTATAAATAAAGACTAGAGAGCAGAGACAAATAACATCAGAATTTTTCTGCAGTATCATTAGTATCACAGATTTTTTTTTACCTTTTTCTTTGATGCTTATCTAATTCATATTATTTGTGTTACAGTAGCACCCTTAGATCACAAAGACAAAGCTTTACATGAACAAGTAAGAGCTTGCACTCATTGCTAGAAACTGGGATTTGCTATATGTGCCTACATTATTCCAATATTCCAACTCTCTAAGCATCACTACTAACCACTGGCACAAACACTTTGCAGAGGCAAATGTTCTTTTTGAACCCAAGAAGCCAGTCCTTACTGTACATATGCCCAAATGCTTTGCATTCAAAGCATGCACTAGGATAGACACTTTTCTCCCTGTGTCTTTTGCAAATCCAGTTTATGTCTGCAGTCCCTTCATACTATTCGTGTTTTAAAACAGGCTAAGATCTTAAAAACACTACAGTTGGACGTTAAATTTGAGATCCCTTGGGGCCACATCTTCTAAGTACATGGCATTTTTCAAGCTAGAAATCATCAAAGTACAACTCCCCTATGCTCTAGAAACAGGAAAGCTCAGCACTTCTGCATAGGTAGCTCTGTGCTCTTAGATATTAAGCAAAGGAGCCAGTGACAATCTTTTATAAAGCAAAGAAGGAGCCAGTGATGATATTTTAAGCCATTTCCCAACCACACTGCATCAACCTTGTGACATTCAACCGCTTCAACACCACTGCCAAGATTAGTACTGCATTCACCAAAGAACTTCTAGTCCAATGCAACAAATGAATGAGATCCATGAACAACTTCCGGAACTGACAAACTCGCTCTACATGGAACTTCCACTCTGTCCAGTAAATGAGACATACACTTCCATAATCTAAAGATTCACTACTCATCCTTAGAGAGGGTCAAATTAACATTGCATTGCCCTGATTTTGCAAAACTGTTTGATATTTGTTTTTGCAATTTTTTCATATAATTTCTACACAGTAAGTTTTAAAAAGGGGAGAAGGGAAATAGCTTTAAATCAGATGAAAACACATATACAAACCTCAAAATGGGCCAAATGCAAAGATTTTTATCACTTCAAAGCAGTATTTGATTACTGTGTTATCTGTAACCAGTAGTTAATAACACGTGAGCAACTTGTTACTGCCAGAAAAGAAACACAGTATTTGGTTCCAGACTCCAAAGGTGCAGTGGAGACTGGCCTAGGCAACTGTCCTAAATCTATTTTCAGTCTTCCTCAGCTTTTCTTCCTGTTCTTCTCTTTTATTTGCAGGCTTTTTCTCCTATTACCCACTCAAACTTTTCCTTTTGTTGTTGCTGTCATTACCGTACTCTGGCAATAGCACCAGGACACTTCCTCCCCTCTGTACAGTACGAACACTAAGTGGTAGTAGGGGAAATAGTTATCATCCACTGCAATGGTGAGGCTGTCAGCTCAGGAAACATTTGCCAAGTAAGTCTTGCTGTGGCTTTCAATCCATTCTTCAAGATCTTGTGAAAATCTTCCTATGACCAGGGGCCAGATGGCACATCTCCAGTAAACGCCAAACTAAAGCTCTGAAATTTCCTCATAGATCAATTGTGACCACCACCACTTTGACAGTCTTGTTGCACTGAGGCACAGTAAGGACCTCTGTTACCTATACGGTAGGTAGAAAGTAGTCCAGCAGTTTTGGCCCCAGCAGCCAAATTACTTTCTTAGGATTAAGATTTCCAGACACCCTAATGCTGTCACAGTTCTTTTACAACTCACAGCACCAAGACTTGGCACAGGAGTGACGCTGGAACAGATTGAAAGTCACATGCAGTTCAGATGGCACAGCTCAACTTCAAAGGGAGTCTCTAAGAGCAGGTAACACACTTTTGAGTATTTTTGAACAATGCAACTTACTAATTAAGCCCTTAAAGGTACATCATAAACAGCAAATTTTCACAAGCTTTGTGACACATGAATTTTGAATAATTTTTCTTAACAAGGGCAAAAAGTACATTTTGTACAGTGAACAAACAATAATACCTCAAAACATGGAAAAAACAGGAATTCTCAATGAAGTAAATGTTTTAATTTGGAAACATTTTGTCAACCTTCTTTTCCCAAACAAGAAAAAGGTAAACCTTGGGGAGCACAAAGAATGAAAATATGTAGCCAGCTTTACTCAGATGTTAAGCTGATAAACTGAAAGAATTTGGAACCTTATTACAAAATATCTCACACCATTTTAACCTATAAATGTGGCTTCAGCCTCTGGCTGAAAAGCATTTTGATGAGTTTAAATTCTAACAGCTACCGAAGACACAGCTATCAATACTTAGTTATATTACTATTTCACACATGACTTACGTTAATTGCCTCAACACCTACCTTACCGGAATGTGTATTCCTATGTAGGACTCATTTTAATTATTATATAATATGAATGTGAGGTTTTTATATGTAGAATACAATGCAATAATAACCAACATACTTCTGTTGATTTTGTCAGGTATTGTTCGATATTGCTGCTACATCACACTCACTAAATTTCCTCATAAATTTGCCAAACACATGCAAAGCAAATTCATTTCCAGCCAAAATCTCCACATAAACAGTTTCCAAGATAATGTAAAGATCCAGATTTCAAAAAACCAGAAAGATTAGCCCCTTGAGATATCCCTACAGCCTGGGGTCTGTGTTTCTGTTTCTATTTTCTGCATAGCTCCCCTCAAGCCCTTTTCAGCTTTCTCTGTTTAGTGTCTTAGTTTAAGAGCACAATCCTGATTTTAACCCAGGAAATTCGGAATGTATCAAAATATACTAACTCATGAACAAAGAACAGAGAAATAACTTGCATGTGAGATAACAAGACATTTAGGCATTACAGTTTCCTATCTTGCCATGACCAGTTGCATGCCAATAACAAGCACATCTCTAATAAGCTTCAGTACATCACATACCAAGTTGGTTTCAGACCTGACTTGGCTCCTTAACATGTCAAGGTGCTTAATAAATAAACAAATAAATAGATCATAGTTTGCCTTCATATAATTTCGTTCTGTACTCATAACAGAATCAAGAGTATGTTTCAAAAATATTCTACCCTGTATAGTAGTCTAGTACTAGGCATTACAAAGAAAGAGAAAAATACCATCAGCACACAATAAAGTCAATGTATACAGAGGGATACATAATAGTAATTAAGGTAGATGTAGGAAGCAATCACCTATCAATCTGCACCAGCCACAGGAGCAGCTTTAAAAGTGTTCTGTGCCATATTTGAGCTACCTGATGTATGGGAGGTGTCCCTGCCCATGAGAGCAGGGTTAGAACTAGATGACCTTTAAGGTCCTTCCAAACCAAACCATTCTACAGTTCTGTATTTGGCAAATCTTTTATGAAACCTCAGCTATGAAACATTCTGACATTAACATGAACTCACAACCTAAAAGGTAACCCATCTGTCCTTCACCAGCTTCTATCACGCTTGCTCCAAATGCTAATTTAGTGGCCTTGATCTCTGACAGTTCAGGACCTTTTCGGCCTCTCAAAATGGAGAACGATCACCTTGACTGGCACATATCCTTCAGCAACACTGCTAAATAGGAAAAACATGTTTGCTGGCAATGTATTTCTTTCCCACATACAGAAAAATAAATCCTTTAGTTTCTGCTATTAAGTCACTGCACCTTCATCCATACCAGTGGAAACATCTTAATTTATTATTAAGGGCTCTTTCTTTTTGTCAAAGGAATTTCAAATTACTACCAGAGAATCCGGGG
>NW_009929441.1:0-327 GCF_000696875.1 Nestor notabilis
TATATATATAAATAAAAATAATACATATATGTGTATACAGATACACAATCTTTCTATCAACTAATCTATATACAGATCGTTGACTGTACTGGGGATAAATATATCACAAACTGAGCTGTCATTTCATAAATAAGCCTACTGGAATCATTAGCTGACATTAAATCCTAGTCTCAGTCCTTCATATTTCAACCCTGGAGTTGGAGAAACTTATAAATTCTACACATGCCTGATAAATGCAGTGCACAGACATCTGCAAAGTTCTGACTGGATATGTTAAAGATTAGAAGTCCAAGAATGTTGCTCAAGCATGCTGCACAATAATAATTA
>NW_009929441.1:365-5833 GCF_000696875.1 Nestor notabilis
GGTTTGAGAAGAGATGTATCTATCTGAACTAATCCATTATTCACAGAATTACAGAATAGTTAGGGTTGGAAAGGACCTTAAGATCATCTAGTTCCAACTATTATTAATGTATTTTCTAATACTAAGTGTCATCAGATTTACACCAGGAACGGACAATTTGTTTTGTAGAACACATTCTTACCTTATTGTATCATTGCCATAGCAACCCACATCTCCAATACCAAGATGATCACCCAGTACCAGTAAAAATCTGTGTTTTGAATTAGACACATAGGTTCTTGGAGACAAGCATGAAATTAACCAAATGCTTATGCAACTCCTGAAATTAAAATTACAGAGATAATATTCCAAAAACATTTGTGAGCTTCATAACAGTCTTTAAACTATTAAAGTCTCATGGGGACTCAGTAAAAATGCGAATATCCATGAAATACTGCCAGCAGATGGAGCTCCTAAATATTTACAAATGTTCTTGGGTCTTCTAAAAGCAGTATTTTTTTTTTTTTCTTTTGTAATTTGCACAGGAATTTTGTGCATGTATTGTGCACTACACACAGCATTTGGAAAGAGGTTCTTCAGCCATGGGACCATCTGCAAAATCCAGGTTTCAGCAACAGGCTTAAACTTGGTTATATTTCTAGAAAACCCTAAGAATAGCTCTCAGCACTTCTTAGTTGCTTAAGGTGTTTGTAAGAGGCAGCTTACAAACTGATGTTTGTAAGGTGAACGAAGATGTTCACCTGAAGTAAAATACATACAGAACATAACTAACGGCTACTAATTCCTTACTAGATACCGCAGTGTGATAAATGCATAATAAATGTACTATACTATATATTGTATGTACTCCTAGACTTCTACCATGTCCTATAGAAGTAGACTAAACGGCCTTGAAATACCAACAGGTATTTCAAATTTCAATTCCTTCAAATAGGATTCACTATTAGCTATATCTAATAGCTAATCCTGTATTAGCTGCTCTTAGATTCTCAATGAGTTTATGGGGGTAAGGGGATGAGGGAAGAGAGATCCATTCACATTTTCTCATAGAGCACAATACTAAAAGCCAGTGAATGTCTTTTCTTACCACTGTTTGCCCTGGTAAACTTTGTGGTTTCCCCTTGTATGAAACAGGTACATAGCTGGTCACATAAATTCTGGTGAAATAAAAAAAGTAAAAATAAAATCAGAGCCCGGTAACTGAGGTGATCTTCTCTGTGAGGCTGGTCATTTACTGCCCTTCATTACCGTAATTATACTGCCACTGCCTGTGGCTGGCTAGAACAGAGAGGGGCTGAACTGCTGGGCCTCGATTACACAGTCTTTACACTCCTAAACATGTGCTTGCAGAGCCCTGTTGAACTGACACTGCGAGGCAGAAAGGGCTCTTCTGAGGACAGGCAAGGTCAAATAGCACATCAAGCAGTTTTGCAAGATCTGGCCTGTTCCCTGCTGCCAGTATCTCCAGGGAGACTTGTGAACATTTGGAAAGAAGGCTAAATGTCCATGGCTTTAAGTAAGTGTTAAAGGTGTCAGTTACTCAATATATGGACAGAACTGTTGGCATTTACTGAAAGGAAGGCTTTCACCATTTTACAAACAAGATAATGATAAGTAGAGCTAGTATCTCACTTTTACTTAACCACTAATTATCTTTCATAGAATACTGGGTTGGAGGGGCCTCAAAGATCATCCAGACCAACTTTTCTAGGCAATCATGACCCGACTAGATGTCCCTGTCCAGCCAAATCTTCAAAGTGACCAGTGCTGGAAACCCCATCACTTGCCTGGGGAGATTATTCCCAGTGAAATAATCCGGTTGAATTCCCAGTGGAATTCCCAGTGGCTGCTTCTTATCATGAACAATTTTCCTCTTGGGGAGATTCTGACTGGACACAAGAGTAACTTGTGTCCATTACCCCTCATACTTTCCATGTGAAAAGGTCCAGGAAAAGAATCTGACCCTTATTGTGATCTTAGAAACTACCAAAACTGCCTCAAAGAAAAGCCATCCTGGAAACTAACATTTACAGTATAATTCTTAGGGAAGGGACTGTAACAGCCTTAGGTTTGCATGCCATCTAGTACATTCAAAGAGATGCTTCTGCCCAAATGTTACTAAAAATCTGTCCAGGAACATAAATATCATTCTGATTATTCCCTTAAACAACTTCAAAGCTTAATGATGTTTATAAATTTAAGCCAGCCATTTTTCTACCTGCCAAGTCTATGAACTCAACCTGAACCTTAAAAACCTAGAAATAACTTTTCAGTTTACAAATATTTAGTTTTGATTGACAAGGCAAATTTTATGAGCAATTTCTTTGCTGAAATAGAGAGCACACCTAGTCACTTTGGAGAAAGAATGGCTTGGAAAATGCGCTGCTTTTCCTTATGAATGGCCACAGACTAAGAGATATTGTTGCACTGGAATCATGCAAACACTCATGCAGAAGTACATAGTAAAACTGGTTCCATCAGGGACAGGCATATGCTCCTTTGTGCTGTACACTGAAGTAAATTAGAGATGACATTTATCCCTTCACTGTGAAAAGAGATAAACATCTGAAATATCCCATCCATGTGAAATGCCTACTTTTCCACACCTTTCCATTTCAAACCAGCACAAGAACAAAGATACTGTTGGCTCTATTAAGGAACAGATTGAAGTTAATAAGAATATTTACTTTCTGTAACAACTAAAAGCATGTTTATAAAGTCACTTCCAAACAGAGAGAACTGAAATGTTCCATCTTGACTTGTTTTGTTTGTTGTTTTACCCCGCCCCTCCAAAATCAGCATGTTCTCCAGTGACAAAATACAGAATGCTCTAAGAGAATGTCTTTCTGCCTTTTTGGTTCTTAAGAGTGTTACAGTTACCTGCAATGTCAGAGTAATGCTAAACTGTCCAGAGTATAATCCTGCCCTATCCATTTCAAAGACATAGGATTAAAAAATTGCAGATGCTATTTTTCTGTGAGAAATAACGACATTAAAAGAGTCAGAACATGGGGTCCATTGATGATTTTTCCAAGTAACATCTAGATGCTTGTTTGGCTATGCCTGAGGCAATATAGTCTAAAAAAATAAAACCAGAAAAAATAAAGAATTTTGATCTCTATTATTTTCCATAATGTTGGTGGCACTTCCCCTCTCTGCTGGAAAGATCCTGAAAGGCAGTACTGAGAGCTCCTCTTCCTCCCTGCCCTCTGGCTGAGTTGGAGATTAATGGGGAAGTAGCAAAATCCCTCTGACCCAATGCGTTGGCTGTTTGAAGCAAGACCTTACTGCTAATGCAGATTAGGCCAGAAGCCTGATGTCATGCTTTAAAAGCAGGCTGTATTAATGTGAAGCAAAGGACTTGCTACTAGGATCTCAAATTTTTATTTGTACGATAGCAGTACCTCAGAGTCACAGTGTGGCAGCAGTTCCCCTGAAGCCCCAGTGAAACACAGTTCGTGGCCCTATAGAACAGAGCTGAGGCAACAATCAGGCAAGTGCATGAAGGCATTAACCTGTGAGAAGAAAGAAGCAGGATTAACTGTAATTTGAATGTCTTTACACTGCTTTAACAATGGAGGCAGAGCTCTGCCTTCCCAGCAACTGGTAGGAAGCGTTGCATTTGAAGGACTTTGGGTACGTGACTAAGCCAAAACTACTGCAATGAAACTGTTCTCAGCCTACACTGGGTAGCTGGGAGTCACCAAAGACCTTATGAGCTGTAGTGGAACAAAGGAACAAGAGTGATCCAGACATCTAAGAAATCCCTTGATCTCACACCCTGTTTGATAAGCTTTCCAAGCTGGTACAACAGCTCTGCTGCCTTCCACTTTCTCCCCACAGGTTCATGCAGCAGAGCCAGCTGGTCACAGCAGGCACGTTGATATTTAGACAGAGAATTTGTCCAACCCCTGAGGAAAGTTATGAATTTCTAACCAGGGAGGCACAGTGGTGGTATTAAAAGATACTTGGGTTTTAATACCATTGGCTGTGCTTCCTGATTTACTGCAAGTCTTACTGCTGATTTACTGCTCCTTCAGTAAGGAGCACTTACTGAAGAACTAGAAATACAACCAGACTTGTTTAAAAAAAAAAAAAACAAACAACAAACCAAACCAAAACCACCAAACAAACAAACAAACAAACCCACCTCAAAAACCCAAAACAAAACAAAAAACCAACCAACTAACAACCCTCAAATCACCAATTTAAATATGTTTATTCACATTCTTCTGTTAGGGGCTGATTCCTTTTAGAAAGCAGAATTTGGGAAACCTCATTAGGATGTGATGGACCCAGTACTGGGCCCCTAGGGCTTGTCCACGTTCCTTAGCTGTTAAATGAAAAACAACAACTTAATTCATAAATCTAACATCAGCATCTAGAAATCAGCAGTTTCTTACAGAAATCTGAGAAAATATCAGACAGGAATTCCTTCTGTATGCCAGTAAGCCAAAATAAATGATCATCAAGACTAACAGAAAAGGCCAACCCTTTTTAACAACGTGGAAAAACCCTCATCTCATTCTTGCTCTGAAATCCCTTTTGCTCCTTGGCATGCTGAGCAGTCCTAATCCTCTAAGAAGTGCATGGGAGGAAGCAGGCTGAGACTTGCTTCTTCTCTCACTCTCCTTCCTCCCTCCATCCCCCCTCTTCCATCTGCAACACAGACTCCATCTGGGATCCTTGTCAGCAAACTGGAACCGCTGCACACATTTACAGGCAAAGTACAAAGTGCTTATTTTTGAAATACTGGCACAACATGGTTACTGCCTTTTCTAGCTTCCCTATCCAGTTAATTCTGGGTAGATTTGTATAGAGCCTGCCACTGCTCTATTTCGGTGCCTCAGAAGAGATACTATAAATAACAATAATAACAAGAGTTGTTCTAAGTAATAATAACAACAACCCTGGGGGTTTGTTTCTCCCACCCTGCTTTTCCAGCCTTCCAGAGAGGATAACAGGACTAGCTTGTCCTCCTCCTTCTGTCATGTTGGCTTTTCTTCTTTTTTACATTTTCAGGAAGGATAAACCTACCTGTACTTAAGATATTTAGACAGTGTTTAGACTGAAAGTTTAGTGTCCTCCCCACTTCTTTCAGAACTTAACTGTTATAATAACTCCGAAGGTCTTGTGCAATTGTTTAGAGGAGGATCTCATCTATTTGCTGACATTTCAGTTCTCCGAGTTACTGGAATACAGTGAATACTGCATTTGACACTGTGTTCTAGAGAAGTCAGTAAGGAGGAAAGATAAAGCAGCTTAAACGATTGGATTCATATAATACAGTGGCAGGGATAACCAGGGTTGAAGGCAGTTTTTTATTTGTTGACCTCCTTGAACTTATGACTATACTAACTTATTTTTAGAAGATTAAATTTGTCATATTGGGCTACTTCTACTCATACCTGTTTTACTGCAATACTTATTTTGTATGACCACTGTCGTGGTTCAAGCCCAGCCGGCAA
>NW_009929442.1:0-6734 GCF_000696875.1 Nestor notabilis
TTTTAATTAACCCTCCTCTGAGGGTTATTTACAGGAACGGCTGCGGGCGGGCCTAGCGCGGGGTCGGCGGGCAGCGCTGGCCATGTGTAGCGCCTGCACAGCCCTCGGCCCGGATCCTGCACCGTCATGCAGTTGCGCTGGTTTCATAAAGGAGGCACTACATTTTCAGGCTTGTTCCCTGCTCCCGTCCGGTGTGGTGCCCGCTGGTGCCTTTTGCATTTTATTTTGCATTGTGTTGTTATTTTTACGCACTCTCCCTCCCCCCTTTGAACAATACCTTCCGCCTGGATTCGGCGATGTAAAAATTATTTTGGGCAAATGTATGGCAGGATTTTGTTCCTTAAGGAAGGGCAGCCACGGCATGCTGCTCATACCGATGGAATTTGACTTGGAGGTCAAAAACGCCCAACTACCTAAATATCGTTTAGAATGCCTGGTTGTGAAGATGCCAGTTCTGTTACGACCGTTTTAATCAACAGTGACATAAATATTTGCTAACACAAGATATTTTACTTGGAAACAATGACAGTCGACTTAGTAAATGTATCTTTCTGCTTAATAATAGCCGTTGAAATCAGGAGGAGCAAAGGTGTTTCAGTGGAAGTTTGTCACGGTGACTGTGAGATTACATTTCAAGATTAGAAGGTCATTACGTAAAGCCTTGCTTTCTTGAACATAAATCTCTATTTTAGAAAATAATAGCTAAAATTTATTTACTATCAGAGTGACTGATTCTGGTTTTGTTTTAGAAAAATCTCCAAACTGGGGTTTATATACCGTGTGACAAATACCTAGAAGGAGGTGATTTTAAGTATATCTAATACTCGTTTGTGTACGTACAAATATTAATGTCTCGTGGGTTACATTTTCCAGCAAATTGTTTGATAGCCCTTAGCAAACTGCTTTTTCTCAGTACCCTTTTTGGGCTTGATGCTCTACCATGCTGGGCACACTGTGAAATACTAAACATTTTTATGGGTTTAAAAGGTTTCCTGAATGTCTCTGGATTGCATCTCCTCTGTCAGTGGGGATACAGGAGTCCAAAATACAGGCAGAAGTCCCTTTGGTTGTGGAAATCTTACACAGGTCACCACCTCCACTGGAGGGGTGAGGAAAGAGTCTCTGCGTATATCAACATAGCAACACCAAGAATAAATACAGCGTTATCTTGGAAATCTATTTGAGGCCTATTAGGCCACACACAAGCTGAGTCTCAGTGATATTACAAACTTGCTGATTTGTGAGAGTTTACGGAACTGTCCATTTCATTTATGCGAAAACAAAACCAAGAAAGTTTAGTCTTTGGAGATTTTTTCCTGCAATACTTGATTTTTCCGGAGAAATGCGTTAAGTTTACAAGATAGCAGAGATCAGATTATTGCTGAGTTTTAATAAAAGTTGGCATCATGGGTGTATGTTCATTTAATGTGTAAAACAATGTTAATTTTAATTTATGGGTGTGCTTTCATGAGAGAGATGCTTTCAAGCAGCGAGGAAAATACTTAATAGCATGTAGTTAATTTTGACATGCACAGAACAGTGTTGGATGCCATTCTTCAGTGAGCGATCACGTTAGATTTAGGAGGTATGTGAAGAATGTGCAGTGGAAAATTGCACATCTTGATTTTTGGGTTATGTGCAAGTTCACTTATTCTATGTACAGCTATAGCAGATGATGAGTTTTTGATAAGTGAGATAACCATTTCAGGTGCAGTAAAAAAAGTGTGGAATTAAACTCCATAGGATTAAATCAAATGCAGTATTTTGAGCGTCTGCTCTCACGTCCATGTTTTTCTCCCTTCCCTTTCCCTTATGACTAATTTACTCTTCCTTGATGACCTTATGGGCACTGTGTATAAATGAAAGTAGTACTAGACAAGGCTATTGGACTTAAAGAGGGAGGAAGAGATTCCCTTTAGAAGGAAAAATTAATCTCTGCATCATGAAGGAAAGAAGCAATGACAGCCTTGATAAGGGCAGGTCCCTGCTCCGTGGGACTAGGTGTGATGCAGGCTCGCCTCCTTGCAATCCTCAGAATGCAGTGGTGTTACAAATCACCTCTGTGTGTATTTAGTGTTCTGTTACCTGTGGATGTTGTTTATAATCAGCTTTAGCCTTACTGAGGCTAAGCAGCAGTGATACACAGACAGAGAAACTTTAAATTTAAGGGATGTGTCAGAGGAGGTTGTGTTTCCCAACACAGTTGGACAAACAACATTTGCTGCTGCTTGCTTTCAATCTCATGCGCCACGCCAGCTGCTTGGCTGGTGCACCTCCCTGCGAAGGTGAAGTACTCAAGATTAAAAACAAGAAGTGGGGTTTAGGGTTTTAATTTGGTTCTCCCTGCTGCCCCATTTAGTGTTGTATTGTTGGGGTGAAGGTTTGGCATTGGGGTGGGAAGGAACAAGAAGGGCTGCTTGAGGCAGCGCAGATGCTGGCAGTTATTTGGCCAAATTTTGTCGCTAGTTATGGATTTTGTGTGCAGCCCTGATCCACTGTCACATAAAAGCTTGTGATTCTGCGTACTGTGGCTGCCTTTGGACTGAAACCACCTGGCAGGAGAGTGCAGGTGAGCCACTGGTGCCTGAGTTTTTGATAAATTAACGGTTTGGGGTGGTGATTAGTAAATTATCCTGTGGAAATTCTGAAGAGTTTATTTGTATGATAAATAAATCTAGTGCAAGAAATAATAGTTTTTCTGTACTGTATGTAGGTTGTTTTATCAGGCAAAGAATTATGGCTGTTTAGTTGCTAGTGAGTTGCTCTATAAAGTGTAATTGAATCCAAGTCCTGATACTTTTATATGCTGCTTCTGTAACGTGTTTTCACAGATGTGTTCGAACTTCAAACAGCTTGGCTTAATACAAACCTACAGTTACATATTTCATAAAGTTCTTTCATAGAAAGTCTCATTTGCGCTTACTAACTTTGTTTCCCTTGTTTATGGTTCGAAACTGCTTTTTTGGTAGGTCCAGCCTCTGCCCGTAGTTGTGTGTGTACATGTTTCACATTATGGAAGTTTATTTTCTGAAGTAGCCAGCACAAGCTTACTGAGACACTGTCACAGTCTGTGAATACGCAGTGACTGGTAGTTCAGGTTGCACACTTGTGTTCTCCTTGGGTCACCTCTCCTGCCTCTCAGGCAATGGTGACTTCCAATTTTCATCCTAGTTAGGGCAATTTAAAGTTGAGGTTTGAATTCCAGGTGAAATTATGCAAGATATTTACAAAGAACGATAAAAAAAAAAAGTAATTGACATGTCTGTGTGTGTGCATGTATGTGAAGAGTGTAAAACTGCACTTTTCTGCAGTTGCCATGTAATTGGAAGTCTGTTGCTTGCTTTTCATTCCTGTTCTGCTCACTACTAGATTTTACTAGATTTTTGACCCACTGTGTGATGCTGGTCTCAAGTACAGAAATTTTTTTCGCCTGTCTTCTGAATGCTTACTTCCCTCTCATGTTTTATCCTCATTAGTATTCTCAATTCCTGGCAATTTAATATCATTTGCATATATAACACAGTGTTCATTTCTTTTTTTGCCTGCTTCCATGCCTTTCTCCTGAAGGCCTGTATCTCTTTTTCCCTGAGCTCCTTCACTGTCTTCTGTGTTGCTTCTAGCTAAGCAGTGATAAAGTGAGGCTGTGTGTTTGAGAGGAGAATATGCAGACAAATTCATCATACAACCATGGGTATCAGCTTGTTTATATGTTTTTCCTGCCCCTTCCCCTCTCCAGCCGTGACATTTTTCCATTAAATGGATGATGCTGGAGTGAGGGGAGATAAAAATGCTGATGCAGCAGACAACAAGCAAAATGAAGTTAATTCTGATGTTATACCTAGAGAGAAGGACCAGGCTTGGCCTCTTACTTCCAGTAATGATCATGTTTAACTACCTCTGGAAACAGCATGTTTGGCCTTGGAAAAGATGTGCATTGCATTGTTCTGAGGTAGCTGCTTCACACCAACTAAGAAAGCAGCATTGGTGGCTTTTAAAGAGTGTTAACTGTGTCCAGAGTTTCTTCTGTGCATTCTTTATAAACAGGGTGCTCGCTAGGTTGTCAGTTTTAGTAAACTTTCTATGAAGGAGAAATGGAAAATTCAGAGGAAAATCTAGATGGCACACTATCGAGGATGAACTATACAGAACAGTCTTTCTTACTTCACTCCAGTATTCAGTAAAGAAATTAAACTGTTCCCTGTCATTACTGGGTAGCTGTACTACGTAAAGTAGCAAGGGGTGTGTGCGTAAAAGAAATATAAGCCCAAACCTTCAAAAAGCAGGTGGAGATAGTCGTTTGAGACTAACTGAATCAGTCTCATTGCTGCAGAATTAATTTATCACAAGAAAATCTCAACAGTGCATCCAGCCTGTAGCAGTTAAACCAGTTTAACCAGTACATCTTGCATGACATAATTTGATATTTGGGGTAAGGGTGAAAATGAACTGGCTTAAAGCTTGCGAAGCATCCAATTTTTCTTAAATGATAATAAATTTAAAATAGAACATTGTTTGCTTTATTTTGTGCTTTCATGTGTCTCAGATCAGTTGCTTTAAGTTTGTATTTTGTAGCTGGAGAATACTGATTGTGAAGGAGTAAAATACTGGGTAGTTTGCAACACAGAGCATTAGTAATAGCAAGTGTACTTTTCTCCCTCAAATACATTTGTATATTAAATTATTACGAAGTGTCTTGGCAAGTAGAATGGGGGCTGAAGACTGGCTGTCTTATTTGTTAAGTCATTAAATATGCAGTGCTGTTTTCTGAAACTTTTCTTCATTGGTCACTTAAAATATAATGTGTTTTGCTCCAATAGTTCTAATGTTTTAATTTGATACACTAACAAGAAGAGGAAGAGTGCACCTAATGAGTGGCAGTGGCTATAGCATAATGTATCTGTGTGTATTTTTGCAGGCTTAGACTTAACACATCTTAATATTTCTGCTAAACCATTATTTTTTTTTTTGTTCAGCTTGGCTTTTACTGCTTGTAGTGGAACAAGCTCTGTAAGTTTAGAAACTGAATGGAGCTTGAATGACTTGCCAGCAAAATGAAGACTGGTCAGCTTGGAAATGTTTTATTCTGACTTGTATTTGTGTAGTTTCCTTCGAAAGCTGTTATTTTGTCAACTAGAAATTATTAAGCTTCTGGAAATTAGTAGATGGATTTTGAAAATACTGAGACTATACTGAGTATTTGCAGTTTGAGGAAGACAGTGTTAGTCTTTTGCTGTAGTGCCTAGGAATCTTTGGGATTCTTTTCAAAATATAAAACCATATTTGCAGACTGTCTTATATTGGACTTAATATGCATCTAGAATACCACAGCTTGATTATTCAGCGTAGCAGCATTTGCAAGTTGCTTAAACAAAAGTTCTCAAAAATATGGAAGTTTAAACTAAATGATAAATTTTGATACAACTAAAGTTCCATGATGCAATCAAGGTAGCATATCTCAGTGTTTTTAATTTGCTGTTTTAAACATTACAGAAATAAGTAATTCCTGACCCATTTAAAAGTGAAGATTTAACCAAAACCATCGTGCTTTGTAGCATCAAACATCTTGGGAGAACAGGATGTTCAGTGCCTGCAAACCTGGAGCTCTCCCTGGCTGCAGCTGTAAAGCAAGCTGTGGAGTGATGCCACTCAGAGAAGATGTATTGGGAGCATCCTGTTTAAATTGAGGAAGAGAAAACACTGGTACCTTAGCTTATTCTTGTGTATGTGATGAAGGTTTTTTAGTAGTCACACCTCTTTGGTATGAAACATCATAAAAGTGCTGGAAAACAGAATTTGGAGCTTTATATTTTGTATATTTAGGGACTGAATGCACTCCAGTAGATTTTTACATTTAAAAGCAGAAATCTGTGAAAAATCTTACAGTGATTTTAATAATTTCTCTTTTCCAAGTGTAAGTAGGAAAGGATGTGTAGGAAGCATCATTGGTGTTCACTGTAGCTCTAAGTTTGATCATTCGGTGCTTTCACATACTGCAACTACGGCATCTCCAGCTGTGCATGTGTGTTTTTGTTAAGATCTAAGGAAAATTCTGGTTTAGGGCTCTAAATGAGATGTTGTACTAATACAACCATTGGGTGAATTTCTGTTGAGCTGTGTTTAGAAAAGGGAATGGTTGTGTGTTTCCACAGTAGAGATTTTTCCCTCCTGTGTGTTTTGGTGAGTTATTTTCTAACATCACTGACACTGTCTGGCAGAACTTTGGAGATTTTGATACAAGTATGAGGGTGCAAACACCTATTATATCTTGGCAAAGGATTTAAATTCCAAATCCATTTAGGTTAATATGCTTACTGTTAAACAGATCAGGGTGTAAACTTATTTCATAAAGTGTCTAATCTGTGAATTATGAATGTACAGACTTTACATCTGCAGCAAATAAGTTAATAAATGAGTTCACATAAACAGTATTTAAGAAAAGTGAAATTGAATTTTTAAGAGAAGAAACTTTCCCAGTATAAGATGAACACATTCTGTGACTAGGTAGGAAATGTTTGGTGTAAAACTTGCTTCTGAGCCGTGAAGGTACAGGATAAATTGTGAATGACAGTTCAAGTCTAGGCTGTGCGGTGTCTGTCTGCACTCTGGAGCATCTCATGTGTGGTTGCCCATGCATGCAGTGTGGGACCAAGCCGAATCTTGGGAATGCTCTGTGGGTTGGGAACTCCCAGCTGAGGAAGAAGCCACCCTGCATGTCTTGGGGCAGGAATGACACC
>NW_009929442.1:6765-10236 GCF_000696875.1 Nestor notabilis
CTGTGCAGATCAGCCCTTATCTCTCAGTAAAGGATGAGGACTTTCTGGTAGGTGTTTTAAACTTGCACACATTCTGTGGTTCTGCTGTGCTAGCCATGGTGGTGGCAGCAACAGTGGGGTTGTGGCTTGTGGTGATATGGACATTCTGGTTTGCAGGTCTTAAGATCAGAAAGGATGGCCACTCTGTGACTGGGAGCTGTGTTTTCATTCATCATTATTTTATCCATCAGCTGTGAAGGGACCATTACTGATCTGGTCCTTCTAGGCTGCCCCAGCCCCTCTATGACTAGAGGAGTGTCTGTGTTGAATTGTGTTTATTTAGTACGGCGCAGTTTTTGCACAGTAACCTGTTGCCTCTTTGTTTTTCCTTTTTTTTTTTTTGTCTTGATAAATCTCTGGTTACTGGAAAAGAATGAAGACATTAAAAGGTGTTTGGGGAGCAATCAGTTTCAGGTTTTGCCTTCTCCCCACCCCTCTGTTACATTTTGGTTTAGGCAATCAAGGTGGAGTTGGCAAATCCTAGTACTGGGTCATAGTGGTTTCTGCATCATCTTTGGGTTTTCTTCAAGAACAGAGATCATTTCACCTGGCGGTGGGGAAGAACTTGCATTCTCCCTTCCTGCTTGTAAAGCCAGGCAGCAATCCTGATGCGGCCAACCCATTGCTGTTGCTTTACAGGAGTTGTGAAGTACTTCAGACTTGTCTATCACCAGATTATTTCTGGTAACCATAATCAGGTACAATTTTTAGACACAAGTTTACCTTCACAGCATGTTTTAACTATTCCATTCAGATAAATGGTTGGTTTGCTTCTGTTACAGATGTTACTGCTGACTAGACACTCAGATGCTGTTGCATGGGTTTACAGGCTTCAAGTCCTAAGACAGTGAGATGTACTTTTGTTTAAAAAAGGAAATCTGCTTAAGCAGAGGCTGTGTGAACCCTCTTTTATTGTACATTAAATGAAGTTAAGGATAGTTAGATTTTTCTTCTTCATTGGAAATAGCAAGGAACCGAGCTAAAGAATTTTTCACCTGGTTATGTGTTAGTTGCTTAATAGTATTGAGAAGTGAACCTGGTTTCTGGAGAACAGTAGATACTATTAGAAGTTTAGACACAAGTGGGTCTGTAAATTATAGGAATTAAACAGTGGGTCACAAGCCACATGCGAACCCCTCCTTGTTAGTAGCAACTACAGTAGCAGTGTTTCACAATTTTGTTCTGCTTGGCACATTCTTCCTCTGTGGTTTTTATCTCCTCTGTTTCAGTCTGACTGTTTGAGATACTTCTTGGACTTCAGCCATGCACCAAAAAACCAGTCCCCTTAAAAACTAGTGTAATGCTTAGCAATATCTTCATCATGTCATGAAGCTAGTAACCGTAAGCGTAAGTTTTGTTGTTTAGGGTTGGTTTGTTTGTTTTTCCTTCTTAAAGTGCCCTTGCAGATGAGGAATTAAAAATAAGCAGCAGCAAAATCAAGCTAAAATGTGCCAGAAAACAAAAGTTACTAATAATTTTTGAAGTTTATTCTAAAAGTTTAACCGCAGGATTTGATAATTGATTCTTAGGTGTATTGCTTCTCTTCTGTGTTGATTTCTAAGATATTCTCAGCAGATTTGTCTTGGGTTTTTTTAACCCATTTTGTTCCTTGTGCTCATGCTTTGGCTCGCAACCTGTGCCCTGAAGTGTATCATCCAAAGTAAGAGAGGTGTGGACGAGACCTTACTGGAAAGGATCCCTGGGGCTTCCCTGTAAAGGAGGGAAAGCTGCGCAGCTGCTTTGCTTACCAGTAGAGCTCTGTGGGGGAAACACTTGCTCTTGATAATAGCACAGATTAAGGGGAAAACTAATCAGGAAGTTGCACAAAATGGATCTCGTTTCACCTGTGCCAGTTGCCCATTCATAAGCAGCCTGGTCAGCTGTGACTTTGTTCTGTCCCCTCAGCTTTGCTGGATGTGTGTAGTGTTAACCAGTGGGTTCTCCAGTCCCTGCAGCTGAACAAATAGCTGAGCTGGCTCTGGCAAAGAGCAGGTTTTAGAGGTGTGAATGAGCCTGGGGACTGGGCATGTTGGAATTGCCATGAAGAAATGTGTGTGGAACCGCAGCATCAATCTTCAGACTTTTAAACTTGGGTAAGAACACTTCAGCTTTATTGGTTGGTGGCCTCTCTTGCTGGATTAAGAAAACATTCCAACTAATTCTTTAAGACCTTTCAGCAGCCTTCAATATAATGAACCGAGAGGTGTTAACGTTAATGCAGTGAGAGACCATGCCTCAAGTGGCTCCCTTCAGTATGTTTATCTGTTGGCTGCCGTAAAAACTATGTATGCCCCAGAAGTCTTTGTATAAATTCATACTGCAGACTAATAATGAAGGATGAATCAAAATTTAGATACTTTGTGGCACCTTGGAAGAACAAAACTGAAATCAAATCCAAGAAAAGTTCTTGGTTGCTTGAAGTACAGCATAGTCAGGGTCTGAAATGTGAGTATTGGAGCCTTTCTAATGCCTTATGTGTCCAAATGTGTGAATACATGCTTTTGCTGGTAAAGTTATACTAGTAGCACTGAATTCCACACAGAGCACATCTTCAAGACCCATTTTATTAAATAATATTATTATTGTTACCTGGCTTTTGCTTAAATTTGTATAGTGGAAGCCCACTTGCAGTTAGCAGGGTGCATCTGAGAGCTCTGGAGTCAGGGGTATCAAACATCTCCCACATCCAAGGAGTGTGAACTGGTGTGGTGTCAGGTGGCTGTGCTGTGCACCAGTCGGCTGAGAATAGTGTCTGTAGAAAAGAGAGTCTAATCCAAAACTGACCACAAGCTGAAGGGGGAAGGTCCTGGATTTTGGTGTGGGCACCAGACTTCCTTATGTCAGATGACTTTCATATGCTCCTCGGAGCCAGAAGAGTTTGTGTCTACTTGACTCTTAGCACTGCTAGAGAAGAGGTATGTTCTAGAGCAGGGGTTTTTTTGACCTCTGCACCTCCCTTTTGCCTCGTCACTTGCACTGACACAATTGCATGGGAGCATGTGGTAAATGAGATGAATGAAGACATCTGAATTTAAAATAACTTCCTTATTTTGGGTTTATATTTAACCTAGCTCAGTTCACTGGTCTGCTTTATTGTTTGGCCCTGTGAACAGGTGGGTCAGCTTAGCTGAGGAAGCAGGAGGGAGAAGAAACTCTTAAGCCATTAGTAACTTCTGTAACTTCTTATGTTTTTTAAACTTTCCCAAGACCCTTTATTTGACACTTGGGCCTGACTCCCCCAAGAGCTGCATTAGGGGACAGGGCTGTAGCAGAATTCCAAGGGTGACTATCAAATCCAACCTTACAGAGCACTCGGTTTTACCATTGTAAAAACTGAATGCCATTCAGCTGCAAACCACTTCTGGTAATGAACTTGTTCCCATTGCAGGGTCTGCTTCTGAATGTCTTTTCACTTCTGCTACTTTTTTTGTT
>NW_009929443.1:0-6294 GCF_000696875.1 Nestor notabilis
TCATTCTTTTTCTAGGATTAGGTATTAAGTAGTATTTCAATATCTGTGGTGTAAATCTCAGGTGGTGAACACAAGAAAAACTATCACTAATAATTAAACTTGAACCAATTCCAATGACTTTGGATGATCTCCAGATACTCCAAGCACAACAAAAAGAAAGCTCTTCATGGCTGCTTTTGCACATATCACACCATAACAATAAAAAACCTCTTCTGCACTGCATATAGATTTCTTAGTATGCAGTCTTGTTTGTAAGAATAAGAGCTTGTATTTTGCAGGCTACTGTTGAGGCTGCTTCTAGGCGTGAAAGTTATCACCATCTTTGTGACAGTGAGATGCAATGTGCCTAAGGCCATACACAGCAGATACAAATTACTTTCTTCACTGTTAATTTGGAGGATTCAACCAAGAATGTTTAAATCTGAACTTTCCTTCACATGGACAACATTCTTTGAAAATGAAATCCTTCAGCTTGAACTGTGACTTAGGAATCTTGGAGGCCTAATCATAAATAGTAGCCAAAAGGCAGCTCTAAGAATGGCTGAGAAAATGCAAAGGTGAATCAAAGCAAATACTACAGCAAGCAACGTGATGTATGTGTATTTTAAAGGGAGCAATCTGCATTTCATAACAGTTTTCATGAATCAATACTCAAACAGCTAGATGAAGTATTTGGTACAACTGGGTTCACATTTTTCACGTTTTGATGGTGGGACTGTTACATATGCAGAAACTTTTTACAACAGTGTTACTCGGGCTAGCTAGATACGCCTGAAAGAAAGGAATCATCACCTAACTGTTCCTGGGTTTCCAAACATTTTCCCTATTAAAGGAAAGAGATATGGGCTGAACCATTGTTCATAGTGAATACACGGTTTTGTATCTCTGTAGGTGCAGGTCTGTAGAATGCTACTGAGATATAGCTTTGCTCTACAACAGAGACAAAACTGGTTTTGATGTATTCCAGTGCAGCTGTAGTGGAGTCATTGGAATGATGCCTCACAATTGCATCCAAGAACAGGGCTTGCAGATTTGTACCTTACATTAAGGAACTAGCTCGTTTACAGCATCTCAAACATATAAATATGCATGCACTGATGTCTTGTTATTTCACTGCTGTCTTCTTAATTTGCATCTCAAATCTGACAGTTTGCTTATAACAATAGTTGCCCTAATTCCCATCAGCAGGCTTTCAGATTCCATCCATCTCCACTGGCCTATGCATGTGCTTTGTGGCATCCCAAGAACCAGATGGATGAGCCTCTGAAGGAACTAATGAAGGATCCAGGCCTGAGGGAAGAAGGACAATATGTAGCTTTACATGGGACCAATGGAGAAAACTGTTTAGAACCTTCATTATCTATGAATATTAGGGCAAAAATGAGGGAATTAAAAGCTTTATACCAATAAGCCTATATTTGAGATTTGTCCTAATGATGCATTATTTTCCTCATTTGAAAACTCATTATGAAAGATTTCTTTTTTTTTTGCCACATAAAAAGTATATCCCTTCTGCTTTCAAAGCTGCATATATGGATTTTCCATATCCAGCTGAAGGTTCAACACAGCAGGCCAGTATCACTGTGAATTATATTCAGACCAATCCCAAAAAGGTATCAGAAATGAAGATAGAGGAGGATAAGAGCATTGTGGGCAGAAAAAAAACCAGACACGTTCATCATTTGCTCTTTTTACCATTCAGCTGTGTGAAGCAATATTGCTGTGTCAGGAGATCTTAATTAGCAACAGCAAATATTTTTTCCACTGTGCTTTAAGACAAGGCTTTTTCAAATTAATTAGCAAAGTCTCTGAAGGAAAATTATCTACATAATTCCATGCAGTTTGATTGATTCCCCCCCACCCCATGTGTGTATGTAGAAGTTAGAGACAGTGAATTTCTGAGCAAGTGGCTACAAAACCAGAAGGTCGCTCACCTACAACCTGGATGATTTCGGCTAGTAGTACTCCATCAGTCACATCTTGCTGTAGATCCTTTATCAGTCTCTTGTGGCCAGATTTTGCTAGATAGTGATTCGCCCAATCTGTGTAAATCTGTTAGGAAAAAAGATGAACAAAACCAAATTGTTAGTCATAATGCAAACCTGGAAAAGGAGAGGTCTTTGTTTCTCTCAGTATCTGAGAGGCTGATTTAAGACAATTGCTTTTTTGCTCTTTGGAACAAGTCAACAACATTCAAATTCAAGGCATTGTGCAGATGAAGTATTCAGCTTACTATAGTAGGGCTTCTCCTACTCAGAATTCTGAAATCAAAACTCACAGAAGACGATAGGAAACTCTTTACCTGAATGGATCATCAGGCAGTCAAACAAAACGTTCCACAGCAGTAACAAGTTTGCAGAAGAGATTTCAATTTCCACCTAAGTAATTGTTTTTTGCATTTTCTCTTTGACATTTCTTCATAACAGTTACTGAGAAATCTAGAATATTCTTTTCCAAGAATCACTTCTGGGAGGTATTAGCCATACAGCAACTTCATTTTGAAGAAACTATTTTGTTGTATTACCCAACTTTTGACAAGGGCCTGTAGTGACAGGATGAGGGGCAATGGCTTTAACCTGCCAGAGGGGAGACTGAGATGAGCTCTTAGGCAGAAGTTCTTCCCTGTGAGGGTGCTGAGGCGCTGGCACAGGGTGCCCAGAGAAGCTGTGGCTGCCCCATCCCTGGCAGTGTTCAAGGCCAGGTTAGACACAGGGGCTTGGAGTAACCTGCTCTAGTCGAAGGTGTCCCTGCCTGTGGCAGGGGTTGGAACTAGATGAGCTTTAAGGTCCCTTCCAACCCAAACCAGTCTGGGATTCTATGATTCTAAAAACCTACCAATTCTAGTAAATTCCATCTCACAGGTTAAACAAGGCTATTACACTGATTTTCATCTCCCATGCAAACTTCTAATTGTTGGGATTTATTTGAAAATGAAAATTACCTGAAGCCTAAGCATAAAAAGCTGTTAAAAATGTCTCTTTAATCTGCATTAAGTACTGCTCCCCACATACTAGCACAGCTTATCCAAAGCCACCAAAAAACTTACCAAATCTTTTCGTGCTAGATTATCAAAAAGAAGGAAACACACTTGATTAGGAACTTCTGCTTATGAATTAAATAACGTTTCTTCTTCTTTGTATAGGACTTTTTTCTTAATGTGACATTTATATTCCAAAGAAATAAAGTAAAAATAACTAAGTAACAGAATTTTACCTATTAAATACCCAAATATTAATGTTCACCCCTACTCAAAAGAGTGTCCAGTATACTGGAAAAACCTGTATCTCAATTCAGTCTATCAGTAAGTAGGAGCAGATTCCTAGTCCTCCACAGTCCTACCAGCCACCACGTACTGGAGGGGGGAAAGGGCTGTGTTTGGTGGTGTTTTTTCAATTAAAGCACTAAGCTGGTGACAAACACCTCACACACGTGGGTGAATCACTGACCTGGAGGGCAATGACTGCACAACAGTATTCAGTCCCCAGAAGCCCAGGGAAATCTCACCCTGGGCTTTGCCCAGGAGCTACTGTTTTCTTTCACGGCTACTGATAGAAAGAAAAGAGGACAAGGAGAAGGGTCGTACTCCTTCAGGGCTGTGGTCACCAGGCTATAAAGATTCCCATCCCCAGCGTTAAGGAAGCAGACGGAAATGATAACCACTTAAGTCATACTCTGTCTGCTGGGAAAATATTGTCTAAAGAAAACATGATTTAGAGCTATCCCCCCTCTACCACCTCCTCCTGAGCTATGCAACCCTCCGCATCATTGTATGTCATAGAATCCCAGACTGGTTTGGGTTGGAAGGGAACTTAAAGCTCATCCAGTTCCAACCCCCTGCCATGGGCAGGGGCACTTTCCACTAGACCAGGTTGCTCCAAGCCACGTCCAACCCATATCAACACATATCAAATATCGTTCAGCCCATATCAACACAGATCCTTTAAATTACTGACTAATATCACCAAGCTACTAATTTGAGAAGCATCTTCAGCGTCACAGTGAAAATGCAAAGCTTATGTCCTTCTCCTTCACAGGAGTCAAAAGTCAAAGTCTAAGAGTCAAGTATTTGCCACACAGGACAGAGGAACCTGGGAATAATACAAGGATTGTAATTTCACACTCCTCTTGCACTTGCTGATTCAATCTCAAGAGGATGAAATGCAGAACAGATATTTTGACTGGAGTTATACTGGTTATAAAGTCTTCCTTTTTTTTTTTTTTTTAGCCTGTAAAACACTCCTGGTAGCAGCAATGAACAAGTCACTCAAAATCAGTACCATGTGTCCCTATTTTTCATCATTCATACTCTCAATTTTATCTTCAGAGCAGCAGGATGTGCATTTCCTGCCCCAACAGTGTCACAGACTTGAACAGCAAAACATGCTGCAACACCTCTGTTAAAAAAAGAGCCAAAAACCACCTCAGTGAAAACCATCCCAATGAAAAACTCTTGAGTACGCAGGAATGGTTTCCCTGGCTGCCCAGAAGAAGAAAAGGGAACAAACCCCCAACCAACCCAGGCTTTGCACAAACCAGGCGTTGCATTCCTTAGCTCCTGTTACAGAAAAACATTTTCCGTACCAGGAAGATATTTTTAAAGATCCAACGACTTCAAGGAACTAGAATTAACTTCACCTGCTTTGCTGCCATATGGTTTTAGCTTGCTTATCTACAAGTACAGACAGTGCAGCAAACGGGTTGAAAACCACTCACTTTACAATCACAAGGGTCCATCCTACACCATTACTGCAATTCAGCTGACAAACAACTTATCAAACACAATAACTATGTTTCTTTTAATGGGAGGGCTGTGATGAACGTCCTAATTCACCACAGAAGGACTGCCAGCAAATACAAGGTTATACTCTGATGCATCATTTCCAGCCTGGATCGTTTCCATGGTGCAGATCATCATGCAATCAAACAAGTGCTTGGATCAGCCCGAGTTAACACAACACAGGAACGGAGAAGAGGCAGTACAGACCTCTCCTGGCAGAGCCTGAAATTACAGCATCAGCAAGACCTTGAGAGCTAGTTAGGATTGATTTTTAAGTGAAATAACAGAGTGAAAATGCATGCCTGGCATTGCGAAACTGCTGTTTCATAGCTATTTCCTACTGCACTAATTCCACATCCGGGAACACCAGGTCTTATATTCATGCCCTGTAAATAAAGAGAACCGCAGGCAAAGAAGCCCCTAACTTCCTTAACAAATCCTCCTGGTGAAGGAGACAACTGGAAACACCCCTAAAGACCTGCTGTCTGATTCACTGTCTCCAATAACACGCAAAGGAACTCCCTCTGGTTGGCAAATTACTCTTGCAAGCCCTACCTTGTGTGCTGAAGTCAGTGTCTGTTTGGTACCAGGAACTGCAAGCAGAGCTTTTCTGCTGGTTACAAAATATTGCAATAAATGCATCAATAACAGGTCCTTTTCCAACTCAGACCATTATCCGATTCTATATACAATAATAATTCACTCCAGGATGGTGAAAATATTTGGGTTTGGGGTATCTAAGGGTGTGGAAAAGTATTTGATTCAGCCAGTTGTTTAGGAAAGCCTTTTGCAGGGAAATACGAGTATAATAAATCTCTGCTTCTCTTAAAACATTTATTATACCACATTATTTTGCAATATGTGTAACATACAATCATATTCATTTATTTTTAACCTACTGGGCTATTTATTTAAGAGGTCTGAAGCCTTATGGATGCAGTATTATCCAAGCATATTGTAGTACCTCCTCATGGTCACTGCTCATTTTAATGGCATATATTAAGCTAATTACGGAAACTTTCCAGCATGTTTTCAAAACGTATTTGTTGCAAGTCTTTGTAATGTGCTACACAAATATGATTCCCGATGTTTCTTTTCCTTTTCCATACAAACAAGTGAAAGAAAAAAAATGAGTGTACAATGGTTGCTATTTCTAGACACACGGAAAATGTTTCAAAGCACATAGTGTTTTCGAATGTTCAAACCCGGGCAAATAAGTGGGAAAACAATAAGAAAAGGAGTAGGAAAACACTGCTGAGAAACTTCCCATTTGTATGTGCCGGTCTCTGCAGAGGAATTTTAGATGCTCACCAGTTATTTTCAACAAATAGGTGACAAAGACACGTGTTTGAATATTCACATGAACGTTACCTGAAGTCAACTAACTAAAAAATGGAAAATCTTGTGATATGAAAGATTCGAACCACTACAACCCAACAGATAACTGCTGTATTATACATGTATTATATCTATAATATATGGAGTAATGGAATCAACCAGGTTGGAAAAGACCTTCA
>NW_009929444.1:0-23879 GCF_000696875.1 Nestor notabilis
GCGCGCACGTGCTTGTCACCGCCCTGTCACCCGGAGCTACGCGTGCGCGGAGCGGGCCAAGGCTGGGCCCGGTAGCACCGGTTGCCCATGGGATCCTCTGAGGAGCCCCTGGAATTAGAACCAGCCGTTAACTAAGGTTCAGACCTCAGGGCCGAGTTCGTTTCTTGGCTGCCGCAACAGCAAATGCTGAAGTGGGGCTTCGCACAAAGTTGTGCTTGGCTCCCATCAGCGCCAGGTTCCTGCTGTACAGAGGAGTGTGAGGTCGATAAGCGTGAGGTGATGAGAGTCCTTAAAAACCCAAACCAGAAGCATTTAAAGATAAATTGCATCGTTACAGGGTTTGCTCTTCAAAAGGAACTTGCGTTTGCAGATGGAAGACCACAACTGTTTGAAACACAAAACTCGGTGTGCTCAGACCTTGCAATTTTTCATCTAAGTATTTTGAAGTGGCTCAGAGTAAACCTTAAGCTCACGTGGAATGTCTGCAACGTTTTGTTTTATAAAGCTGTCTTCACAAAACTCACAGCCTGGGCTCTGCAGCACAAGCACAGGGCGCTGCACAGTGGGATCTAAGGCCTTCAATCCAGGGTTCTTTTCCAGACACAGAGATGTGCACGTAGAAGGAGGAGAAGTCATTGTGTAGGCATGAGAACAAGAACTTGAGAGACTTCTGCACCCAGTTTCTGTGCATGGGGGTGCAGTGGGGCATGGTGGGGACCAGTGGATAAAAATGCATCCTTAATGCAACTGGGACCCTATGGAGAAAGTGGGTCAGGTCAATATGGATAAACATATTTTGGCTTTTCGCACAGCAGCATGTGGCTTTGCTAGAAAAAAAGCCATAATCACTGTGGGTTTGGGTCAGGCACCACTGTTATCACTTACGCTCTCAGAAACATAGGTTGTTTGTGGTAATAGCATAGGAATTGAGGAAATCGGTATACAATTGAAACTGAAAGAAAATCTAGACAAAGTCTATCTCATTAATCAAATTCCAGCAGAGTATGGCATCAGGGCTATCGTCTCTAATCCCTGAAAAATGTTTAACAACCAGAAGCAATTGGTATCTTTCCTTCTGATCAGATTTCAAAGGCTGGAGTTGAGCCCCTTAATTTCCTGGTAAGGATGACACTGGAAGTCAGACCATCATGGGATCACAGAATCACCTAGGTTGGAAAAGACCTTTCAGATCAAGTCCAACCGTTACCCCAGGACTGCCAAGACCACCACTAAACCATGTCACCGATCCTGGCTTCTAGCTGGAAGATCCTCTGATTAAGCACTAACCACATCCAACCTTGCTTATCCTGGGAAATCAGCAAAACCAGAGCAATAACAGGATATTGCTAGAGGATTTTTTCTGTTCAGTTTATTTTCCCTGACGTTTAACCTCCTCAAGGAAAGTTTCTGACATAAGAGCTTTAGACAGTTTTCCACATGAAGATTTTTTCTTTCCACTACCTAGATGCCATTTTGGTCTATTTCTTTTTTATTTGGTTTGGGATTTCTCTGCTTTCGATGTATGTTCTTGTTTGTAAAGACAGATTAGTTTATTTTTTTTCCTCCAGGAATAAAACAACTTTGTAATCAAAATCCAAACTGACAAAAGCTAAATTTGCTGCTTTTTAAGCAAGCATCTGCACACAGTGTGTAAACCAATGAATAAAATTGCTTCAGGTTAGTTACATGTTGTTCACAGGGAAACATATCTTAATTTTATCACATGTAAAATACAGATAATGAATTACACACCAAATAACTTAAGAAATGTGCTAGCTTTTGTCTTTGCATTGTAGGTATACAACCAGGGTATGTTTTAATGAGATTTTTCAAAGTTCCAACCCAGTGTTGCATTTATCATTAATATTCTACTGTGGTAGCTGTATATGAAGCATATTTTTCTCTTGACAGGCTATAAAGAACACACTATTCATGCATATTTAGGTAGTAATTTTTATGTATTGTCATTTGCATACAGGCTGGTGGAATTGTAGCCAATTGCTGGACAATCTCAGAAAACTATTTGTTGTATGAGTGTGTGCATGTGTCATTCCAAGCAATCAGTGTGCTGGGAGAGGATTTCCAGGAAATAAAAAAAGCATCACTTTCTCCTCAACTATTTATTTAGTGTTTCTTTTTTCTCTTGGTGGAAAAATTCCTTAATCAACTGAATACCTAGAGCCCAAAACGTCCCAAACATACCCAGAGGTTTTAGTACACCATTTAGGTTGTGGTGGTCAACAAGGAGCCTGGTCTTCTAGAGCAGGACTCGCAGTGACAGGGCTGGTTTTACAGCCTCACATACTCCAAGATGTAAATCTGCAATTTTCCTGAACAAGTTCAGCAATAAAACAACTTTCCCTTCTATTACTTAAACAGTAGTAAGAAAGTGATTATGAAAAAGGTCTTTAAGATAAACAAACATAGACAACTATCTAAAATCCTCTCCCACAAGGGTAACCCAGGAAGCCCAGTTGTGGGTCTATCTAACCCTCTAAGACAACTCCCCCCAGTCTCTGTTTTACGTTCTTTTACAAAAGCAGCTAGAATTCTTCTGACTGCATGTACTACTGAGCTTTTTCCTGAGCTAGCTTAATTTTATAAGAAAGAGTGCAGAAGTATTGTGGAGATGTGGCTTATCTTAACTGTTCCTTCCCTTCCTCCCTGTCTTTCCTGACAGCACCCATTAAGGCTGCACAACCATATTCAAATGTAAACATCCTACTAGCCATGTCAACACAGTATATTCATGAATTACTGAGCAGTTCCAAAATCACAGTACAGCAGGAGACTGGGAAGGTCATTTTGTACAAAACAGAACAAAGGCCTGTAAGCTCCACAAAACAGAAATTATGTTTTTCCTACTTAAATATGCTTTTGTTGTCATTGATTCAATGTTTTCACTCTATCACTAGCCATATACTGTATTACTACTATATTAGACTAGCATTCTATAGTATCTATTAGATAATATCCTTTTAAATCTAGAAGACACTTTTACCTATAGGTTGTCAATTAAGACCCAAACTCTCAGAATTTATAGAGAAACTCAAAGAATGGGATGTAAACATCAAATTTTCCATTCTCTTAAGTTATCACAGCATTTCATATTTTGTATTAGACACACTTAAATCCTCTTTATCAGTTATGAGACTATTTTAGACACTCTTAAATTATCAAGATTAAATTGAGGCATTTTTCCAGCAGCAGGACTTCAAGCTCAGATACTGTAAGCTAATAAGGAGAGAAAGCAGACAAACCAGCTGTTGCTGGACACTGAACTTTTGCCTTTGATCATCCTGTCTTGATTCATGGCCAAAAACAATCATGTAGGTTTAGCAGAGGATAACAATGTTTAGTGGGTGACAGAGAAATGGAGAGTAAGCGACATCAATCATAACATACTGCCAACCTTTCCTTTTAATAAGACTACTGCTGGAATTTAAAGCTGTTTTCCAGTCCTCTTCTGGATTGACTATTGGTGTAATGAAAGCCACTTTTTCCCTGCCCTTTCGGCAAGAGAAATAGAAGAGACGAGTGGAAGAATAATAAATAATTTGCAAAATTATTAATATTTTACATATTAAATAATTTGTATTGTATTTCTCAGATTTGTTTTCTAAACTAGTTTATTCTACACAGTTAATCTCTTCTATCTTAAGGCTGTCTTGCTCAGAAATCTTTGACTATTTTCCTTAATTCTAAAGCTGCAGAAGTTCATAGAAGCTATTCAAACTGTGCCTTCAGTCTATCAAGCCTTCCTCCTTTCTTATTTCAGCAAATAAAATGGTGTCTTTGCCAAACATTTCCAAGAAAAAACAATAATTCTGATAATTTCAAAGAATTCTTGGTATAATTTTAACTCTAATACCACTTACTTGTTTTCCTGTTGTATAGCACAGCACTCTCCCAGTTGTAGACTATGTTCTAATAACTTAATATGAGAACTAAGTAATAAACAGTCATCTAAGAAACCCTATTTGTGGAACAGTAACATTTTCCCCTAGCAAAATATATATTCTATGGGGATGGGATGAACAAAGGAAATTCTGAAAATACAGAAACAGTAAAAAAAAAGAAAATTATTTTATTTATTACCATTTTAAAGGAATTATCAGGGAGAAGACTTTCATAGAATGAATCAAAGATTCCTTGGGCTTTTGCTCCTTCTGCTTTTCAAGCACAAAATTCATACATAGAGTGCAGTAGGTCTTCTAAAATTCAGAATCTAAGCACACAATCCATGTCTATCTGCTCTGGTATTTGTGTAAATATTCTTTGGATTTGTAAATATAAGTGATGCTAGAATGTGTACATAATGCTATTAGCATGTACAATGCAAATGAATAATGGTATCTGTGACAAGATAGAGATAAAAAACAGATAACACAGTTTAAAACGCCATCACACTTCTGCCTTCTTACATTTTAACGTGTATCTTCATATTCCTATCAAAGGGTTCATTTGGAATATCTAAATATTTAACAACACTATCCCATTTTTTCACTCCTCACTTTGAAAGCACTTTGCACTTCAAAAAAGGCAAGGAAATACCATTGTTTCTAAGCTGCAAATATAAAAGCAGAGGCACAAAAGACTCTTTTTTTTCAATACTGGTATTTCCAGTCTCAGGCCTCTTCATTAAATTATGCTTGTGTCCACCAAAATGTACTCTTATACTCCTTTCTCGTTCCAACTACCTACTGCGATAAATGTACAGCCTTAGAAATGAGCTGGCTCAGCACTTAAAATCAGGATACGTACAATGCATCTTGTACTTTCAAGTGACTGGCACTCTGTAAGAAAGGTGCTTCTAAAATTGTTTGCCCAGGCAAGACAAAGAACAAAAATGAAATTATTATTTTATACTCAAGCTATCTATCATTATGCAATTACATGCTGGATATATTGGAGGAAAAAACCATGCTAATTTATCTTATCATTACAATCTGTGTGAAATAAAAAAGAGGATTCAATGTTTCTGAAATTCTGTCAAAATAAACTTTTATAAAAATCACAGGATCCATTTAAAAGCTTAACTGGAAAGATTTTGGCAATAATTAGTCAGAAATGAATTAACTTCAACTGTCAGCACATCAAGTGAGTTTGCCAGTGTAACACTACTACGCAGGTAGAGTTTGATTCAGTATGCGTACACTTAGAGTTGTCCAGCTAAACTGAACACTACTATATCCACACACTAATGTTCTCCTTACCACAATGACATTCTGTATGAAGTACTGACAATATGGTACCTTCAAAATAATCTTCCCCTTTAAACCCAGAAAACTGCACCTACCTACCACAACTAGAGACACTCGGAAAGCCAGTGAGGATGTATGGATCTTTTTCTGAACAGCATTTTCATCTTTTTCTTCTTTAGCCTTACACAGACTTCTACAAGGTAGTTAACTGCTCTTGGGTCTTCCTGTGGTAGATGTCGGATTTGCCTTGATACTGGTTAGCAACACATCATCTAAATTTTTCTTGTCATCTCTTTGCCATCCATGATGGGTGTCCACCAGGCTCTTCCAGATACACGTCAGAGATCTCCCATTTTATCAGTATGGCAAAATTAATCCACCATCTTTCAGCAAGCTGAAGAAAATACAGTTCCCTTGAATTCCAGGTGCTGGGTTGGGATTCCTTTAACTGATCTCCGTTCTTCAAAGCAGTTAACAGTGACCAGTATATACCAGAAACAGCTTTATTTAGTAATTAAGGATAAATCCCATTAAAGAAAAACGAGTGAACTAGAAAAACCTCTGTGCAGGCTCAGCAGTAAGGCTTAATGTGGTCTGTGTTACAGTCTACGTAGGCTGAGGAATGCATCTTCATTGAAATGGCTCAAACTGTGTCTGGTCTAATAGTCCATTTAATGCAATTTTGCTTTTTCACATTTAGAACATACTGTCTGATTTACTGACCAACTGTTACAAATTTAGTGTACAGCTGTCATATGACTATTCTGGATTGAAAAGGGAGCCCACGCCAGGATCTGTACGACTGCAATGCAGAGTGGAACCAGACAGATCAAATAGAACATGGCATCATGAAGACCTAAAAACAAGCTGGTGAAGAAGATGAAAACACAGCTTTCAAGGTGAAGAAGATTAACTTTCATGGTCAATTCACAACAAAAGCATTCACATTATATACACATACACAAGTTACTGTGTACAGTCAACCCTAAAAACAAGTATCACAGATATCAAATGCACTTCAATTATATTTTCTAATTCTACATACAAATATGTACTTTATGTTGTTTGCTCCTTTCATAATAGCTGGGAGGAAATTATGTAATTAATACACAAAAAATTAATTTCAATACACTGTAGGTAACCCAAGAAATCCTGTTCACTACTTTAGTATACATCTGTATTATGTAATATAGAAATCAATTTAAGCAATATAATCCAATTCTAGAACAGAGCATCTGAAAAGCTTTAGTAGGACTGAAAAATCTGGAAGAAAAGCAGAAAATGGAAGCAAACATTTTAATATGAAATTATTTTATTTAAGTTAAAATCTGTGCTTATAGCTATCCAAATAGAGTGTTGTTACAGTGCTGAGTGTTAGATGGAAGTCTGGATTAATGCACAAAATTCAGGTATGCCGTAAAGGGCTATTTGAAATATCAAGCCTTATTTCATTTTGTTTTAAAATAAATTATTACAAGGTAATACAAACCATAAAAAGCATACATATGAAGTTAAAACTCATTCTCATTTATTCTCTTGGATGTATAGTATTTCCTTACCTAAATCTCTAAGGAATAAGAGACAAAAGCATCAACACATATGAATAAAAAAAGGAAAATATTGGACTTATTAAATGAGTTCCCTTTTATGAACAGTATGGTTTCTGACAGCTCAAAGCATATGGTTAGGCATTCATCTAGTAGCTAGAATCATTATCTACAGGCTGGCATTCTGTTAATTATTGGATTCTAATTACTAAATATCAGGAAATTCAAGTCAAGCTGAGAAACAGCCCCTAAATGAACTTTCTCTTCATGAGGCAGTTTATATTATTTTCTTTGTCATTCAGGGATGAGTTAGGAGACTCACAGAACAGCTATGGATGTGATCCAAAAGAACTGAGATCTGTGAAAAAAGTCTTGAGCAGGCCTTTGGATAAAACCTAAGCATTTCTCTGAATCAGAAAAAAATCCATTCATATCTCACTACATTTAACAGAAAAAATGCTTGCAACCTCCATCATAGGCCAGATTTATTCCTTAGTACATACACACACTCATACAATGATCACAGTTGATCTTAAGTCATGTACATGCTAATGCTACATAAGAAAACAAAAAATCACAGGCTCACAAGTGAACTATTCAATCACTTGGGCAACTGAAGTGATTTAAGACTGGAAGTGTTCACTAGTAGGTCATTGGTCCACAGCCAATGCTTATAGGCAGTGACAATAATTTACCATTTGGATGTTGTTTACTGGCCTGTATTCAGTTGCATCTTCAGCTCACCTACAAGTAAACACCATGCATACCCCATCTGCCAGTAGTTAACTATATGAGCAGTGTCAGCAGGGAGGCCACAAACAGATTACTTACCTAGCTAAAGATGAAAACAGCACTAAGACACAGTTAACAGGATGTTGGGGTTGTACTTAGCCTGTTCTGCACGCTAAAGAGCAGTTTTCAGTAGTAACATTATTCCATTATGTATGGACTTCAGGAAGGACAAAAAAAGAAAGAACATCTGCCAAATTACTCACACTGGTGCAATCCTGATCTGGTTTCACTGGAACAATATTAGTTTAAGAAAATAATATTACCCATTGTACTGTAAACCCCTAATTTACTGCAAGAATTATGAAAAATATCTTTAGTACAGAGAACAAGGAATGGGAAAATATTTCATTAAGGGACTGGGATAAATCAAGAGCAGAGTTCAGGTTTCATTATAGTAACAGCTGAACCAGTAACTTCAGAAATTTCCATGTCTACATTTTTTTGCACACACAGGAATAAACCATAAAATCTTTCATAAACAGCCTTAATAACACTCTGAATAGAATGTCATATACTACAGTAATTCAGTATGAACGTATTAACAGTTCAAAGTGCCTCCAATAAATAATGAAGAGTTGCTGTCAAATTACCGAGTTCTGAAGAATGAATTTGAAAAACACGCTTTCAAGAGAAGCTACCTGCAGTTGTAGTGGCTCTCCAGAAGAGGGAGATTTTAAACTAGGTATCTTTTCCATAGCCAAAACCAAACAAAAAAACCCCAAGCTGTATGGGGCAGGTAATGCTTTGCCCTGATATTGGACAAAAAGAGAAAAAAACATCCCAACAAACCAGGACCGCTCTATTCTGCAAGCTACTGCTCAAATTTTAGAGATATTTAAAAATACTCATTAAACTAGCTTCCACTACAAAATGCTTACCTGATGTGTAGTGACCGAATTCCCCAAGAATGTGGTATAATGTGTATATTACTGTTATACAGAACCATGTGTAACATATGGAATTGTGTGCAATATATTGGCCAACCTCATGTGTGAATAAGGTTACACCAAAAAGGAAGACAACTTCTGGAACAGATACACGCTATTCATAGCAGAAGTCACATGTCGGAGTTATGATATCAGATGTGAAACCAAGAGGTACTGGATTGCTCCTAAGGAAGAAGACATCATTGTGACTAAGAAGCCACACTGAGGCAGAAGTAAATACTCGTAATGCTAAGTAAGAAGCTGATGATGTGAATGGTCAGTTCAAAGGCTTTGGTACAGAGGAAAAGCAAGACACTCTGGGTCTGTGGAGTGCCTGGCTTAATCCAGTAGTGGAATCACTGTTCAGCAATAACCATTTTCACACTTCAGATAAATCTTAACAATTCAACTGGAAGTGTTATGATACCTCACAGATAAAAGACAATGGGGACTGAATTTTCCTTTCTTCTTGACTCTTACTCTTTCTTCGTATAAAACCTCTCCACTGTCCTACCAGCTTGGGTGTGCTGCAGAATACAACCATAAGAGAGGCACCAAGACAACAATGAACTAGTCTCAAAGGTCTTCTGGGATAAGAATTTCACTTATAACATGTTAGTTGCCCTAATAAACTACTCAGGGAATGTGGTTGTTACTGAAGCAAAGAACATACATGTGCAGATTGCTCAACAGCATGATAGCAACAGATGACAGGCAAAGCTTAAAACCAGCAACTTATAGTTGGTTGGTACTCTTAATGGAATTCTGGTGCTCTAATGAAGCAATAATGAAATATCCTTATCATGGGGGATGTCAAGGAGCTATCACACAGATGAAGAACCAAAATGCAATCACTGGAACGATGAAGAAGTGTAGATGAGGTCATGTCATCTTACAGACTTTTTGCTGGAGGCATAAGAATCAGAAGATACACGAATGGTCTCAGCAGACAGCTCTTGATACATAGATTTATCTTTTTTTGATACAGGGTAAGATGAGCACCAAAGAGCATATTTATGAAGGCCACTTCTGAAGGCAGTATGCTATTAATAAAATCCTATAAAATTTGTAAGATAAATTAAGTAGAGGAGAAAAGACAGACCCTTCCCTGGAAGCTCTGACCTTTTTTTTTTTTTTTTTTTTATGTGCAAGTTGAAGTCATTCAGAAAGTTTCTGAGCTCCAGCATTCCATGTGGTCTTGAGTAAGGAATACATCAAGAAAGGAAGAATGAGGAAATGAAATGACAATATTACACAAAAATAAGTGTTAACAAGGATGTTCCATCATTTTCAACAGTAAACTCATTGCTGGAAAATGTGTTTTACTACAGCAAAAGCCTGGAAAATTGCTGAGAATACAAAAACACACATTTCTCCACTCATTCCACAGAACATTAATATTAAAAACATACAACACCCCCCCAAGCTAAACACAGGTAATAAGATGTATCTTATTAAGATTATTTTGCTTTGTAAGAGCATCTGCAAAACATGTGAAAAAAACCTAATGGGACAGGCAGGATCTGTATATAAAAAGCAACTGCCTGTCTGTAACATATCCATATTTTCACTATCATTAAATACTGGAACAATCATTCCAGAACCATGGAATGATTGAGGTTGAAAGGGACTTCTGGAGGTCATCTGCTCCAAACCCCTGTTCAAGCAGGGCCACATAGAGTCAGCTGCCCAGGACTGTGTCTAGACAGCTTTTGCATATTTCTATATGCAGTAAAAAGGTGTTTCCTGATGTTCAGAGGGAATCTCCTGTGCTTCAGTTTATGCCCACTGATCTGGTCCTGTCACTGGGCACCACTGGAAAAAGCCTGAATCCATCCTCTTTGCACCCTTCCTCAAAATATTTATATATATTAAGATCCCCCTCATGACCCTTCTCTTCACCAGACTGAACAGTCCCAATTCTCTCAGCCTTTCCTCATAGATACTCCAATCCCTTAATAACCTTTGTGGTCCTTTGTTGGGTTCTCTCCAGTATGTCCATGTTTGTCTTGTACTGAGGAGGCCACATTTGGACACAGTGCTCCAGATGCAGTCTCATCAGTGCTAAGCAGAGCAGAAGGATCACCTCCTTTGACCTGCTAGCAATACTTAGCCTAAAGCAGCCCAAGATAATGCCATTCTTTGCCTTTGCTGCAAGAGCACATTGTTGGCTCCTGTTCAGTTTGGTGTCCACCAGGACCTTTTTCTGCCAAGCTGTCTTCCAGCTGGGTGGCCCCCAGCACATACTGGTGCATGGGGCTGGTCCTCCCCAGGTGCAGGACTTGCATTTGTTGAACCATGAGGTTCCTGCCAGCCCATTTCTCCAGCCTGTCGAGATCCCTCTGGATGGCAGCATGACCTCTGATGTATCAGCCACACCTCCCAGTTTTGCGTCATCAACAAACTTCCTGTGGGTAATGATCATCCAGATCATTAGTAAAGATGTTAAACAGGACTGGACCCAGTATAGACCCTGAGGATACACCACTAGTGTAACTACTAGTTACTGGCCTGCAATTAGACTTCATGCCACTGATAACAACCCCCTGGGCCTGGCCACTCAGCCAGTTTTCAACCCATCTCACTGTCTTCTCATCCAACGTGTATATCGAAGGCTTTTCTATGAGGATCTTATAGGAGAGAGTTTCAAAGGCCTTGCTGAAGACCAAGTAGACAATATCCACCACTCTTACCTTGTCTATCAGGCCAGTCATTTCATTGTAGAAGTTTATCAAGTTGGTCAATTATGACTTCCCCTTGGTGATGCCATGCTGACTACTACTGATGATTTTATTGACCCTAATGTGCCTGCAAATGGTTTCCGGGCTTAGCTGCTCCCTCATTGTTGCTATGGTTTAACTTTCCATATTAAGAATTTTAATTTTTTATTAAGAAAAAATAAGTAATTTAGAATTCAGCAAATAGCTTATGGTTTTGGACTGCATCTTCTCTCTCCTCCCAGTAAACAACATTGAAACTCTAAGACACATTTATTCGGGGCCCAAACATTTTGTTAATGCAGAATAAAGGTTCTCTGTGCTATCTTTACAATTCACTAACACTATACCTAATGAAGTAAATGCTTTCCAGAACTCTTAATAGATGTTGCCAGCTTTGGAGAAGGAGGAGGGACAGTGGAGCTGAGATTGTACTGGCATGCATGAGAACACTTCATTATATGTAATTCACGTGTGATTTTTTTTCTTTCTTCCCAAACAGTATGAGCATATTTTAAGCAACCTCCTATATTCAGTTTCTGTTTGACCCCAACCAGCTTTGTCCTGAGGCAGGTGTATTTTAGCTACCTGTCTATGGCTGAAATCTGAGATAGATCTGATAGGCTTTTAATATGTGTAATTTTAGCTCAGTCAATGGTCTGAGTACATTGCCATGGGCAAACTGACTCCCTAGAAACAATCTTGAGTAGTCTGGTCTTTGTGGACTCTATGGTTCACACAGTAGTCCAATTGCAAAGCAAAGGCCATGCACATTCACACATATATATACAGAAAATGCATGCAGACTGCTTCAGATTTAAGAAATTATTTTTGAAGGGATGGGCAAAAGAAATATATTTCAGGTGCTCTTTGATTAATGGATCTCAGCTTTGTACATATATGCTGTTTCTTGCCCTAGTTAAATAAACCAAAGTTCAGCATGACTCAAGTGAAAATACAGGTTTAGAGACTAAGCATTCAAAGTATTTCAACTCTCAATGTAAAAAATATATTGCTGCTATAGTCCAGAGTCTATTTACTGGGGAAAAAAAGATTTGTAACTGCTGTGATTTAAAATCCATCCACAAAGGTATCATTTCTCTGATTGAAAAGGGTAAGAACTGCAGGTTTTATGTTTTAAATCTGAATTTCTCTGAATCATCAAGATTAATATATTCAGCCCTCTCATATCCACATCCAGTTCAACCTATCACTCTTCTGCAAAAGAAAAGATCACCCATCTTATTTGACATTATAATGAGGTTCATATCCTCTTCACATCATCTCACTGGCTGGCTATCTACAGAATGCATTAAAATAAAATCAACTGTTCTTACACATAGCCTCAAAGTTAAGCCTTCTTTGCTTGTGTCAGGATGCTTTTCTGAAGACCACCTGTTTCTTTTCATGCCATGCTTTTACTCGTACATTTCTCTAGAAAATTCCTCAAATACGACACATTCTGTCAGCCACAGGTGACACATGACCAGTCCTTTCTCCTTCGAGAGCTCTCTCCACAAAAGTTCACATACAATTGCCTTCTATGTATTTCTTAAAGTTTCTACTTAAAATTTAGGGAAGTGATGTAGTTCTCAGGATATTCATGTTGTTTTCTTAAGCAAATCCTAATCAAGACTGATTTTTGCCTTTTAGCCCTGAATTCAGTTATATTGCCACTTCCTCTTGTTGGTCATAAATAAACAGCCTTTGACCCTTTCAGTGTACTGACTCCCTCTATATTTGTTTTTATAAAAGCCCATGCATTTTCAATGTGCTAACTAGCAACCTGTGTATTAAGGTCTCCATGGAATGCAATGAAATCATTAGCATTAGAATGGTAAGTAGTACTGAAGCCAAAATTATACTCCCACTTGAGGCAAAGTCCCTCCCTCTGGTGATTATCCTGCTTTCTCTCAAACAAAAATGTATCTTAAATGCAACCTTGTTAGATTTATGTATTTAAGGAAGTACGTTTATGAGATGAACAAAATACAAAAGCCAGGACGACATCTATCTTTAGATGATCTCAAAGATTTTTTTTCTTTTTTGCTTAGAACAGGAGGTGGTCAACTACTGAAATGTATCCTTTGTGTTTCAAAATTAGGTAGATACCCTCAAGTGTATTGTTTAGTAAATGATTCCTTTAAAATCCATTTCTACTTCTACACAGATAAAAGCAACTGGAAAATATTTTTAAAGCACTCATGCTTTTGAAGTGCAGTTGATGCAAACTAATTGCAGATTAATTTGCTTTTTAGATTATTTCATGTTAATTTCTATGATTTAAAGTATCCCTTTTGAACTCACCTTGGATCAGGTTGAGCAACTTCATTATTCAGGTTCTCGTATCCAAATTGATTTAGTATTGTAACGACAAGCATTGGAGCCAAAGATTGGGCAGGCTTGGTAAATAAAGCATTGGTGCCAAAAACCATAGAGGAAAGTGGAGATCTAAAACAGTTAAGGAAAAAACCCCAAATGAATGCACAACAGAAACTTATTAGTATATTAATTATAACAGTGATTTTAAAAATCCTTTTAATATGCAAATGATAACTGGTATGATACTTGGCTTTATATAGTTCACCCATTATAGCAAACAGAAACAATTATCATAATGACATTTAAATTTCTTTGGAAATGAACAGTAATAAACCTCTGGTGTATGTGTACAGCATGGCCCCAGTTCTGAAATGACTTGCACTCAAATTCAACTTTGTGCACACAGACTAATAACTGAAGTTAAGTTAGACTGAGCAATGCCTGGAGAATTAATTACAGCTTCAGAATTTACATGCATGAGGCCAGAAAAGGAGGCATTTTTTTCTTCATGAAAGCAATAGCTCTCATGTTTGAGAGGCAAGTCCCTTCATACAGTGACCAGGTTTGAATCTGCACTTAAATAAATGCTGATGGAAGCAACAGGAAGTTACCTGCACTTTGATAAAAATCCGAAAGATCCATGAGTTGTAATATGCTACATCACAGCAGGTTTTATTAATTTTTATTTCAGAGAGATAATAGCGACCAGTTAGACTTTGACATTTACACTTTAAGCAGCACAGGCAAAGCTTTCTAAGCACCTTTTCCATGTTAGAAAGGACTTATTCAGAAAATTCCATAAATTACAATAAATGCATATGATCACAGAATAATTCAGTTGAAGCTAACAAAACCAGAAACAAACAAAAAAAAATTAAGGACTTGGCTTATACTATAATATAATTAAAACTAGAAATTACTTAATAATTTGTTTCAATCACTGTACTGAATTAGCCACAGGAAACTTCAGTTTCCTTAAAGATAAGAATAAAGTTACTCTTACAAAAACTACTTCTGTGTCAAGGATCCAAGACCATTTACTATCTTTACCATGATCTAACTTATGGGAGAGTAACATGGTAAATAGATAGGCTATTTACAGAAAAACAGTTCTGATGGACATACCTCCGCTTGTGCTTTATTAAATCTGCATCAACAATATCTGCCAAAGGCAAATTGAACAGACTAAATGAAGCTTGCACAATTACCCTAAAGAAAGACAAAATATTTAAGATGATCAGAGTTCTTATATACACTTTGATAATGAAATCGTAACTGACATTCTAACACATACACCCCAACGTTGACATTTCCACAAACACACAGAGACTTCCTTTAAAACTCGGTGATTTATCTGTTTAAACAACAGTTCTGAAACCATTATTAGATCTATTCTTAACTGAGGATTACTAAGCAATATGCAAACCTAAAAGATAAGAGGTTTTTTGCTTTTTTTCCCCCCGGACACTGGTGCAAAAGGTCATAAATATTTGCTTGAGATTATCAGTAAATGTCATTTAAAATGACATGGAGAAAAGAAGCATCTGAGAAGAAAGAATAACTGAAAATTTCTTCTTGAAATCTGAAAAGGACATGAACATTACTGGAAAGACTATATGAAAGACAAACTTCCAAGTGGGAGAATTAGAATACTAAAAAGATTTTATATGCATTCCTATATATGTACTTACATTGTATATATATATATATGCCTTTAAACACACACACACACAAAATCCAAATCTTAACACACTGAAGCGAAACCATAAACTCAAATATTGCTATTTCTATGTCTTAGTACATTTTGGGTGTGATTAGCTTTTATTTAGAAGAGGCTTTGAACAATTAGCACTTCAAACATAGAGTCTTTAGGTACCTTAGAGGCTTTTTTTCCTGCGGAAACCAAAATATATCTTCACCATTTAAGGTATGCAGGTAATGAAATTCAATTTATTGTACACATAGTTCAGTGTTAACAGTAGGCCATGACTGAAATACTGAAAATAAGAATGAAAACGGGGAAAAAAAAAAAAGATGAAGAAAAGAATGGTAGGAAAGAACATGTAGAAAGAAAGCATTAGAATAGAAAATTAAAAAATAAAAACAAACCACTAACAATATTCTGATACAAACAGGTCTTTCTTTTTAAATAAGAGCTTCTCTGCTGAGATCTCTTCTGTCTCTGTGGATGAGAAGAGATTCTGCTTCCCTTGAATCTCATGTTGTAGCAGGTAAATGGTTGGAAGCGTGTGGCTGCAAACCTTAATCACTGTTCATACTTCAGACTTTTTTTTTTTTTTTAAAACAGAAATTAAAAGCTGAAGTAGAATAAAATGAAAGCTGAAAAAAAATTGTAACTGGAGTTTCGACTTTCCTAATAAGTGAAACAGGACGGAAAGAAAGCCATAAAAGTAGTGGCAAAATCTTCATGCTATTAAAAGCAAGTGTCCACTGTTAGAATTATTTAAGCTGTATCTATGAATAGGGAAGCGTATTTACTTACATGTTTGTCATGAGATAAAATGCCAACAGATAATAGTGTTCTGACCCTAGAAGAAACATGACAGCAGCAGCTACTCCTTCAAAGTAAAAGGAAAACAAGATGATTCTGTAATAACCAAACTTCTTCAGTGAAGCATGATTGAGAAGAACAAGGCACTGAAAAGATAATATATACACATATGATTAAAAGTTAGAGTACAGTATCTCAGCATTAGGAGAGCTATAAAGCACAGACCAGATGTAATTTATTACTAACCATTAAGGAAAAAAAAAAACAAACAACCCAACAAACCAAACCAAAGCACAAACCAACCCGTTATTAAAAGTTCAATCCAAGTTAAAAATAGGAATTGAAAAAGAGAACTATCTACTGGCTCATTCTGTGCTACATCTACCACATAAGAATGATCTTTCACTCAAAACCAGCCAGCTGAGAACTACAATATACTGAGGAAAATACTGTTTCCCACATTGCCTAACTGTTATTTAATGCTCATAATCTTTATGTCTGTTATCCCTTAAACAGTTAACTTTGCAGTAATATGAACTGTAAACCAAGCATTTTACATTTTAACTGCTGATCAAAAATACTTTCAGTAATATTACTACTTTCACTCACATTTGTAGAAATTAAGCACAACTTTTAAGTTGATAAAGCAAGTTAGAGACTTTACTAGCAAGTAGAGAAAGGCAGATGCCAGTGGACAGCACATATGGCTACATTTTAATTCTGGCAACTGTAGCAAGCAGTAATCCAAGCGAGAAGCTGGTGATGGCTAAACTCATGAAAATGGTATTAAGTGCTGATTATAGTATAAACAAAGTGTAAGCTCTTCTCTATTGTTCCTCACTTTACACTTTAAATAGGACATTTTGTAATGCAGTATGTCTTTTCTATTATACGAGCCTATGTCACCATCCACATGTATGTGGTCCTCATCATTGTCACAAAAAATACAACCTCTATAAAGATACACGGTTTCCCCTTCCTCTGTGTTACAGAGACGAACAGTGTAATATTAAAATGAATAACAGGAAAGAATCCACCTTGTACATTTGTTCCCACATTTAAATGCTTTAACATAATGAATAAAACCAGGATACCACAGTCAGACAAAGATTACTGTGGCAAATGCTATTTTAAAGCAGCTCAAGTTTTCTACTTAAACCAGTGATCAGGGAACTTAAAAAAAAAAAAAAATCTGGAAAGTTGGTGCAAGAAAAAAATCTGCTTTTAAGAAACTTAAACATACTCCTCCCCTGGCTGTTTTCAGCCATTTTACAGAGAAGTTCCTACACTAGAAATGGCACAAGATTATTTAATGCCTGTTATTGTAAAAATCGTGATCTTGTCTCCCTGTAATTGAGAAATAACCCTCTCTCAGGAAGTACTTATGACTTTGAAAATTCCTTAATACCTGCATGTTTCCAAGTCTAAGACTAACATAATGACACAAATTTAAATTGTTTGCCTGTGTTTCATCAACCAAGTTTCCTTGTAGGCAGGTCTTATTCTTCACAACCTCTACTAAAAGGAACCAGAGACAGAAGTACAGGCCACTGAAGCACAAGTTCGTAAGAACAGGCTTTAGTTTACATGGGCTGGGTGCTTTTCCAGTAAGTGAAGCTCAGGACGTTGCCACAAGAGAATTCTCTTATTATATCTTGAGCTCAAAGGGACAAAATAAGGTCATAGCAAACACTCTACAGTTCAGTGACCTTCTAGACAAGAGTCTCTGGGGAGCAGAGAGAGATGTGTTTTCTGAAAGACTGTTGGTTTCACACTGTCACACTGATTTCATCAACAAAAGCGATTGGTATATATTGGGTTTAAAAATATTTAAACTTTCCTAACTTCTGTAGTTTCTGATTTATTTCCAAAGTTCATCAGCTAGTTGTTTAGTTACAGGAAAAAAAAAAAAATATATTAAAAAAAGACCCAAACCAGTGGTAAGGATAAAAGTTGAAATTACAGATATTTAGGAGTTATGGAATAAAGAAAATACATTTAGGATTTGTATGTTATATATGCAAAAGCCAAAACAGTAACTGAAGCTTTTACATATTACTTACTGAAACCTATTATCATTTAACAAACGTAGCAGCCTGATAGTCAGAAATTCTGAACACCATCACACCTATGAGAAAAGTCAGGTACTCAGGTTTGAAAGTGAAAGTTTTAAAAGAAGCAGTGAAAGCAGTTAGAAGGGAATGAACAGAATTTTTTTCTCTACTGCAGACAAGTATGTTTACATTCTGAGGTATGTATTTTTGCTGCTTTTCTTGATCTCACACATTACTCGTTTGGGTTCTCTTTTCTTTTCCAGGTCATTACTCCTCCCCCCATCCCTGTTTGGGGTTTTGAAAGTGTGTTGCTCTCTACTAAGCAAATATAGCTGACCAAGGCAGCAAACAACAAAATAAATGGGAATGTATTATGCTCCAAGAGCAGCTATTTCGAGTTTTGTTTGGTTCTCATGACCGAGATACCACATATTTTAACAATGCTTTTAATACCTAATAATTTTTTCTGGTGTTTTGTGCAGTTTATCTCAGAAACTTCCTGAAGAAGAGATTATTTTTTCATCCCTTATTAAAAATAAAAAATAAAGAGAAAAGAATCCAGAATTCTAGAGATTGTGCTCTTTGAAGCTTTTTATCTTGACAATGTTTTTCATTCCTTTATACTTAGGTATTATAAACCTTGTAGGATACAAAACATTCACTCCTTGCATGCTTACATCTTACATTCTTGTAAACTTATACTCTACCAGCCTGCCTGCCTGTTCTCGCTACCCCATGTTACCTTTAGGTAGCCTGTACATAGAGAAACTTTCTTCTTTTAAAACATTGGTGGCCTAGATTTGTTTCTTGATATGGAAAATGGTTTATGGTTTATAAATAAATTAATAATGGTTTATTATACAGCATGTTTCCAAGACAGTGTAAATGGATACCTTAAACTAATGAAAACTAGTAAAACACCATTTTTTCATATTTTGAAATAAAAAAGTGTAACTGCCTACCTGAGGACAAATAAAGCCTGCTCCATACATGATGCTTCTTATTGAGGAAGAAAGGACATCCTTAGGAATAAGATTATCTGCAAAGATCATCATAAAATTGTTGCAGAAGGCTAGGTGGAAGACTTGGAAGAAGTTCATGGTTACAAAAAGTAAGAAGTTTTTCTCTGTCATTATCTGTTTGGTCAATGAAATTACTGAGGACCAGGAGAGTGTTCCATCACCATTTTCCAGATTAGCATTCTCCACAGAGATTTCTCTCTGCTCGTATTGACTAGTACTGTATTTGCCCGTGTAACACATACAGGCTGTTGCTAATGCTGCAACCAAAACAGCGAAAGCCTGAAAATGGGCAAAATTTTCCATATTATCTGATATGAGACCACAAAAGAGAATGCTTGTTGAGCCAAGTAATGTTGCTACTTGGTTGTATTTAATAAGCTGAAGCCTACTTTCATGTCGCGTTGAAATCTCTGCAAAGAGCGCACACTGTGCTAGAAGCACAAACGTCAGCAAACCATCAAAAGCACATAGTGCAACAATGAGGTGAAGACCACTTTGCCAGTCCCCTTCTTCATAATGTTTCCAAGGAAACCAAGGAAGCAAAAAGGCTAATGCATATAGAGGAGCTCCATATAAGATTGAGAACTGGCGTCTTGAGCAGCATGAGAATGTGGAGTTATCTTGAATATACCCGAAAAGAGGATCATTAATGGCATTCCATATCATAAATACAACCTGTGACAAACAAGTAAGAAACACAACAGAATTTATCATTAGTGTGACTTTTCTGCAGAGGTTATACAAACACCGAAGTAACACACACCACGTTTATTTAAAGTAAATCTCTATTCAAAGAATAAAGAAAGATGAAAGCTCAGGTCAAAATAGTCTCCAGAACTAATTCTTAAAGGCGTTTAATGGTTTATAGTAATTTTGGAAAACAAGATGAAAAAGGAGGCAGGTGCCCAACTCTACATTAAATAAACCCATGTCTCTAAGACTTCACTCTTTCAAAAGCTTATTTATCTGAGCTTTCATCTTGCAAAGCCCAGATATTACTCTCACAGCAAGCAATTCAAAACACGAGCCGGCCCATTACTTTCAGGAGACCATTTACGACAAGAGTTGCTCACATGGATAATGACTTGCAGAGTAAAGGCAGTATTTAAGTACTTAAGCAGTCCATAGGAAAGCACTAATGTCACACATATCTATGGCGATGAGGTGCAAGATCAGTTTAGAAAATTACTTCAAGCTATCAAACCTTTTCATCAGTTAAAGTCTGAAGATTTTTAGTCTAAAGACTGCAAATGATGTGCTTTATGTGTATAAACGATGTGTTTTACTTCACTTGCTTATGGATTAACTAAATGTAAAATTAATTTACTGTATATCTATTTGTTCTGCATCCAAAAGTTAATTTGTAAGTAAAAATCCCCAACCTTACTGTGTTGTGGTGACACAGACACATAACACACCATGATAATCAGAATACTCCATTGTACCATACCTGTGCTTGATGAAATGCTGCTTCAGAAATTTTGTATCGGTTTAGGAAAAGCTTAACATAGTAGAAGTTAAAGATACTGTTCATCATTCCAGCACCTAACGTAGTCATGGAATATGCCAGCGCATTAGGATGAATTCCCAAAACAAACTTCATCTTCCACAAGTACAACTCTCTTCTTCCTCAAGTTACAAAAAAGAATTACAACAGTTGGTAGAATAATTTTCCAAATTAAAATTACATGGGAAATTTGCTTTTTCAGAGTGTGGAAATGGATTCTTAGATGGAAATTTCCCCATTCTTACTTTTTTTTTTTTTTTTTTTAAATGACAAACACACTCTACTGAGTTACAAGACACTGAGCCCAAAACTGAATAGATGGAAAATATTAAGAGATCAGTGACATTTCTAAGTATAACCAGCGCTTAAAAACTTAATGGAACAAGTAGACAAAAATGTAAAAGAATCCCTTCCTAACTGGTGCACAGACTCAACAGAAAAATCTACTACTGCTGACACTAATCTTGGTGTAGAGTTCAAATAATTGCATACATTTTAGCTCTTTCTTGCTAGCTACGTAGTTTTGTAATTATGGACTGTGTAGGCATGAAGTGGCGCAATTCATCCCCTTATGTATTCCACTGCTATGAATGTCAAATGCAGCATGCACTTCGATGAGTACTTCTTTCAGAACAAATAGCAAGTTTTGTCCTTATATTTTTAAATGTTAACAAGCCATGGAAGCAACACTTCAACCTAATAAATTAATGAGACATGAATAGAAACCATAAACCAATCAAAACACCTTTTAAGAGTTTAAACATTTTGATTGTGTAAAAGGCTGCATGTAAATAAAATCTAGCAAGTAACACATGTACAGCATTTTAAGCATGTCCAAATAACAAAGATTCAGCCCAAGAATACAGAGTTCTTTAATGCATCAAGCAAATCTTTAGCCAAAAATTTTTAAAGATGCTGACCTTTTCCATCTATCTAGCAATTAACTTAAGCATGCTTGGAATAAACTATCCCATGAAAATAGCTAGCTCCAGGGAACCTCTACCTTTTAAAGCTCAGTAGGTAGTCCTTGACCACATTTGATTCTATAAGCCCAGTACAAAAATACTTCTCCCAGGTATCTGTTTTCAACTGAGGCTTTATTCATCTTTACACCTGTTTGAAGGAAGCTGTCTGTCATTAACGTGGAGATATTTCAAGTTCAGATTTCAGCCTTACTATGCACACTAACTCCAGAGCTTTACAACCTACTTTTTGTCAATAGCCCACACTTTGCTCCTCTGCATGTTAATAAGTTTATACTAAATGAAATTTTCAAATATCCATCAAAACACCTAGTTTGAATATCTGCTTGTTCAGCTTGATAAGCAGATCTATAACCAACTCCACCTCATAAAAATGACCATGGAAGAAAGAGAAAATGAAAACCAATCCTGTTTCCAGCATTCCTGTGGCTTACAGAGTAGCTGAAGCCAGGCTGCTGCAAGGGAAGATGGTAACTTCCTAGTCACCAGGCAAGGGCCAGGCAAAAGCCAGAAATAGGTAGGGACTGGACAAGTGTCTGTTCTGGCATGTGATGTAACAGCAGGTTTTCAAACCCTGATGCAGAAAATGAACTCTTAAAGAGCAAATAAAACGTGGATGCATTTTTGCATATATATTTAAGATACTCCAATATGAAACAAGATGCAAAGAGGAGGTAACTTCACACTACAAATAAAAAAAAATATTAAAAAAAAAAATCAAACTCAAACTGACAACTTGATCCAAAGCTTTTCTAAGCCCAACTTATTTGTAAGAATATAACTGAATGTTTAGATACTTGAGGATGATTGCGATGTGTATTATAAAGCTGTAGAGAAAATTCCATTTTCAGGTGATGAAATTTTGCCTTTTTTGTTTAGTTGTAACAAGTGTGGTTTCGTAAACTTTTACTGAGAAACCTAAAGTGAAGATAAAGTTGTTGAAAAGATGCCCATTTGAAATGTTTGTATTTTAAAGTAAGTTTGATATTACTAACTGTGGAAGCCATTGCAGTAAGTATGTTACTGACCAAGTGTCACTTTAGGTTTTTAAGACATGCATGTTCAAGCCTTGACAAATATACTTAATGCGATTTATGTAGAAGACATTAGGGCTGTTGGAAAGGTAGACTTTCGTCTCTATTTCTCCCTGGAGCTCCTTGCTTAGGTCTTCAAATGGAGAACTGGGAGCTCTCCTTTTCCTCAAATTCAAGGAGCACCAAGAATAAAGTGCTTCACACTAAAACACTGCCAGCAAACTAACAGTAATTTCTCAAATCATGTTTGACTCAATTCCTTCCTACACACAAATGAAAAAAAAAAAAAAAGAAATCCCGAGTTTCAGAAAATTTAAAAGTAAAAAGAAACTTGAAATTTCTTCAATAAAAACCTTCTAACAACACACAAACAGGTCTCTGGTGCCATGACTAATTGTAATACGCAGGACCTGACACAACTCTTTACACTAATTGGTACATCTGGCCCTGTAACTTGTTTATGAAATATGTTCAATTATAAGTTGAGGTACCACTTCCTTCCCCAAAGATGCACTCTTTAATGGTACAACAATGAAATCACACATGACTACCCCCTCTCTCTTCTTAATTGTCAGCCTTTATATTGAGTAGGTTAGAGCACAGGTGTTGACATTTTGTGACTCAGAAGGCAGATCAGTCTAGTGGTTACAACAGTGTTAGTACAGCTGAGCCAAAAGAACAGACTGTTTAAACCAGTGAGACACTGTATGACATTACTTGCATTTCTCCCAGAGCTATATGACAATCACTAGAAGAAACTAGAGTATGAGCCTAAAGAAAAGTGGGTTCCCAAGCAATAGTTGATTTTGACTGAAGCACGCTCGGTGACACCATGGTCTGCTGTCCTGGATCCCAAACTGCAGCATACTGCTCACAGTCCTGACAAACTGGTCGGACACACGTATCTTCCTCATCTTTCTGCCATGACTGGAACCACATTAAGGCAGAACTAAGAATAAAGGCTTTCCTAGTCCCGAGGGGTAGCACTGAGAGGAAATGCTGCTGAAGCAGTGCGCGGATGCAAACACAAAGCACTTGCAGCGGGAGGGGAGGAAAAGCTGGTCGGGTGCCGCTACCCTCCCAGCCCGCGATGCTGTGGCTGCTCAGCGCTGCACAGCTGCGGCTCCTGGCAGGCATGGGGCTCCAGAAACTTGTACGGCTGGAAGTTTGGGGATGCTAATCTGTTAAAACTGGTCAAATCAACCCAGTTTTCCCTCAGCAGCTTCACAGATACGGGACACGGCTCCTCTCCCTTCTAA
>NW_009929445.1:0-8296 GCF_000696875.1 Nestor notabilis
ACGCTCAGCTAAGTTTCATGTGAGAAATTGGGAACATATCCCCACACTCATTTCTGGATGCTACGCAGAGGGATCTTGACACGTTTGAAAGATGGGCAATTTCCAACCTCATGATGTTCATCCAAGCCAGGTGCGAGTTCCTACACATGGGTCAGGGCAATCCAAGATACAGCTACAGGTTGAGTGGAGAAGGATTTGGGGGTGTTGGTTTTTGAGAATCTGAATATGAACTGGCTTCACTGTGCACTCGCAGCCTAGAATGTCGACTGTATCCTGGGGTGCCTCAAAAGAGTTTGACAAGCAGTTCAAAGGAGGTGATTCTGCCCCTCTACTCTGCTCTCATCAGCTCTTACTTGTAGTGACTGCAGGATCCTATTTAGATCACAATGGTGTCTGTCCCCATCTTCAGGTTGCAGTATTTGTATGTCACTGAGCATTTTAATAGGGATAGGGTATTTCATCAATATTTTTTTGATTGAGCAATCAATATTTTTTTGATTGACAGGGACAAGAATGGGAGCAGGTTTTTTTTGTTTGTTTGGGGTTTTTTTGCCATTTTTTATAAACCCCAGTCTGGGAGAATCTGTGAAGTTCCCAGAAGGCTGTCTGTGTTCATGTCATACTGATAGAGTTAAACTAAGAACTAAGACAAAAACTCGTCACTTTATAAGTGTATGGAGCCTTTCATGACAGCCTTCTAGTAATTTATTAATTTTATGTATTTCTCCCTTTGTACCTGTTTTTCTTTTTTAACCCATGTTTTTAATTTCCATGATATGACCAGATGACTATAATATCAAAACCTGTCTTCATACCCTGACATTTCGTGAAGTTTCTCTTTGACAAGGAGCTTTCCCTGTTACCACACACTTGGAGGAATGGCTTCTTAGTTTTGGATAAACAGTTGGCTTCTTCTTATCACCCTTTCTTGAACTAAAGCTAATGAAATTTATTCAAGACTACCTGTACATGTGGAAGTCCATTCTCCACACCTGCAGGTGCATTTTTTTCCTCTCCTATATGCTTGGATCATTGTTTTCCTCAGTCTGTAGAAAGTAAGGGACAATAAGGAGTTACGATATCCCAGGGCAGGAACAGATTCATATAGAGGGATTCAAAATTGACTGCCATAAAATTTAGAATAGAAGCTGTTACAGAGGTGAGGATATTCCCTTTTCTTAGCACTGGGAATAAATTTATATAAAATAAATATTCTAATAATGTTTTTCTAGGACAATTTCTAGGACAGTTTTATTATGTCAGAGGATAGTCTATTTTGGTTTCTTCTCAAACAGTTACAGGTGATGAATATAGTAGTAAAATACCCATCCTTGCCTAAACAGAGTTAAATCTCATCCTTCCTGAGCTAATAGAGCCTATTTCTTAAAGACTGTCTTGCTCAATATGTATCAGTAGTTTGTGAGGTTTCTGCTATTTTTTAGCATTTAAACTGTATCACCAAAAAAATGTAAGCAATGTCTGAGCAACTGGTCTTTTCTTAAAATACTCTAGCTACTGACTCTCTTGATTAAACGAAGAATTGCTCTTCTGGTTTTCACATTATTACATTCTTCATTTGACTGCTAGTGGGTGGATATTTCAAACAGAGTCTTTTTCATTATGAGAGTGTAGGTGATATATTATTTTCTCATTTCCAAATAATCTCCCCATTAGAGAATGTGTAAGTGGTAAATTAGGAGTTTCTCCTTCGGGTGTCCGCTGTGTACATACAGCAAGTTTCTTACGCAATGCTCACTGGTATTTGTAAATGATCTGTTCTCCATCTGAGAACTTTAAGTACTGGATGCAGCTGCTCATGTTTTGCCCCATTTGTAAATAGTTTTAAATATGCATGATCATCTCTGGCAGATTGCTTTACTTGCAGGATTTATGATCTTTTTCTTTTTCTTGACTTCTCTTATGAAATAATTCACTATAGCATCTCCTGCACCTTCCTTTCCAAATAAACAGAGAAGCAGCACATTCTGAGAGCCAGGATTCTATATTGAACAGTCAGAAAATGTAAAATCATGGAATGTCAGTAATTCTCATGTTTAGACTGCTAATCACTTACTCCCCAGGAGTACTTTTCCCTCCCCTCCTTATTCAATATGCCATATGTCAGCAGTTAACGGTGAGTCAAATTACAGCTCAACACAGTTTTCCTCATGCAGTTAGTGGAGTAGGCAAGAGCTAAACTTAATCCAACAACTATTCGTAAGTGTAATGCAAAGGGCAAAAGGAAATTGGCTACAAAATTATGGATGGTGAAATGTCAACGTTCTAAATATTTTAGCTTCAGGGTTCTGGGAGTCAAGGAGGAGCTTGGTAAATAATAAAGTTTTCTAAAATTCTTTGCTTTTTGACAAAAACCTGTGAATATATTTGAGACATCAAAAGCACTGACTGGAATTGAGACCCCACAGCACTAATAACATTCATATAAAGTCATATAGATGACCAGGAATACATGACCCACTTTGACTTGCATAGTGCCATGCTCAAGGCATGGTACACTGAGTGTGGTGTATAGAAGAGAGACACAGGATAACTTGGGTTATACAGGCTTCGTTCTAAGGTAAAGGACAGCTGCAGATTGCTGTAGCCACGTGAGAGCAGCTCAGACCACAAGAGAACTCTGCTGGACTCCATCCAAGGAGCAGATCCCACCTCACTCCAGTTCAGGATTTCCTGGTGGTTTCTCAGAATTCTCTGCAAATTTTTCAAATGCGTGTGTGTCTGTGTGCATTAAATAATTACTTTTGAACTGTTCAAAAGCTGAGAGATGAAGTGTCACATGCAAACAACACTGGAAGGATTTAGAGAAGTACTAATAGCAATGAATGCCAGTGATAGGCATAGGAGTTCCCAGCAGAAGCTTAGTATTTTATATGGTTACTCAGTTTTACACAAAATTCAGAAAAGAATATTAGACATAATTATTATTATTATGCCTATCCTAATTTTACAAGGCCTGATTTTTACCCCATTGATATTTATTACCAAAACCATCAAAGCAAAATGTGACTGATGACTCTTGCAGACTAGATTTTTTCTTTTCAGATTGACACTTTCCACTATTGTTTGAGATGTTGTGTAATTGACATTCATACGAAAAATTCTGACAAGCCAAGAAATACTGTAATGCATTTAGAACTTTTCTATACCTGGTTCATCTACAATCTTTTACAGAAGATTATATTTCAGCTTCTCTGGTTATTTTGCCTTCAGGATCTAGAACCAATATTACATTTTCTAACATAAACTTATTTTCAGGTAATCAGCTTAGTTTCTTAGATAGCAATCCAAGAATCATATGGATAACACCATATGCATCAAGAGTTATCTCATTTTTTTTCAAATTCTCTATAAGCCACTTAAAATCTTAAGTGAGGGATTTCAAAGATTTCATGCATTGTATTCTGAATTGTATCTAACCTTGCAGTTCTATCTCCAAAATTTTCAGTAAGTACATTTCCTATGCCTGAATACATTAAAAAATAAAAAAAAAAAGTAATGAAGAAACCAGATTAGAAAAAGAATAGCATGTGCATGATTAAGAAGCTTTCTACAGATAGTTTTTCAAAATGTGATGAGATGTAATAGTCTGGATACAGTAGCATTTGCGAGACTGTTCTCTGACACAACTGGATCTCCTGCAGATATATGCAGCTCTATTAAAATCAGGGTTTACATCCCAGTTGTGATCAGAGCCAATGTGTTAGCTTGCTGGATTTGTTTGAACATTTGCTGACATAAGATTCATATCAATTCCAAAGATTCATATGGATGAGACTCAGACTGTAGAAAAGTATGTATGACTGAAGAATTTCATATCACCTTATTTTGTTATTTTTCATGTCAAGAAAGACCTTCTGAGACTCAGGTCTGGATATCTTCATCTTCTGACAAAGTTATTGTGTGGCCTTAGATAAATTATTTCCTGCCCTTTGTGTCTCAGAATACTGGCTCCCTATCTGTTTTAGAGCTGGTCATCTTCATGGAGTTTTTCCAGTCAGAGGGACAAAAAATGGTATCAATGAAGGTATAATTTCATTAATTCACTTTTCTTTTTTTTTCATAATATTGGAAATATTACACTTTTGAGAATGCTTGTACTGCATAAAGGAATAAAATGGAAACAAAGCTGAGCATGGTAATACTTGTTGGAAGTTTTTTGAATTTATTCTTTTCGCCAGCAAATATTATGAGCTACAGTTAAACTGTAAGACATTCTGTGCCCAGGTCTTGTCAGGTCTTCACAAGATTGTTGGTAGAACTTGTCTGTCATACTTTATATTCAGTGATACGCTGCATACAGTATGTCCTCTGATTGTGTCTAGAAGTTTCTGTTAGTGCAAAGATCACTATCTGTTAGATGCTACACTAACTAAAAAACAAGATTCTCTTCTAAAGCCATCCCCTTCTGGTGTAAGGAACTCAGTGGATGTAAAAGAAAGCTAGGAGGTGCAAGGAGCAGATAATACAGAAAGGGTGACAGGCAGCACTCTCTGTTTACCAAACATCTAACTGTTTCCAGATCTGTTTCTTGGAAGCATCATTGAAAAGGACACTTTCAGGGAATTATTTGAGCTAACTAAGCAAAGTCATTTTGCAGATGTTTGAGGGGCGCTCAAAGTGTTTGCCTGAAAACTATGTAAGTGTAGGATGGAGCTGGTTGACTGACATTGGGAGTTGATGTTGAAAGTTGATTGAAAAAGTAGGGATAAGATAAAGTTAAGGTGAGTTATTTTTAGTGCAGAAGATGTAGAAGGGAAGTCACAGGAGGATGGCTGCAATATGGAGACTGTAACTAAAATACTGGATTAAAATAAGCTCTGACAGTAAGACGGTAAGACAGAACAACAGACAGACACAGACAGACAGACAGAAAGAAAGAAAGAAGGAAAGAAACAAAGAAACAAAGAAACAAAGAAACAAAGAAAAAGGAAAGAAAGAAAGAGAGAAAGAAAAAGGGAAGAAAGAAAAGGAAGAAAGAAAAGAAAGAAAGAAAGAAAGAAAGAAAGAAAGAAAGAAAGAAAAGCATAGGACATTAATAACTTCTTAGTTAAAGCCAATATTAGATTCTTAAAAAAACAAATAACAATACAAAACCAAAACAAATCACAACCCCCCAACATTTTAGCAAATAATCTGAATTGGGGATATTTTGGAGCTGGAATGTTCATTCCCAAGGCATCATGTAAGGGACAGAGAGTCACAGACAAGGTTAGAATCAATGAAGGTCAAAAAGGAGGGAAAGGAAAACTATTAGGTGTGATGGAGATCGCAGAATTCAGTCTCAGCTCAGAGGGGAAAATGGAGCCAGCAGAGAAATGTAGTGAAAGAAGAAAGAGTGAATGAGAAATGAATGAGTAACAGGCAGAAGTGATTTAAGAAAACAAAATGAACCATCCAGAAATATATGAATAAAACAGAATTTGTAAAGAAATTAGTCATGTGAAGTGCACTGTTAGATCAAAAAGTGTGAACACCCAGGAAGAAGAATAATTTACGTGGTTTGTATTTCAGAAGGGAAATCAAACAAGATTATTTTGACTTTATCCTTTCTTCTTCCCTCCCTTCAATTCTCCCTCCTCTTTCTTCTACCATTTCTCCTTACTTTTTCCCACTTTTTCTTGAAATTCCCTTTTCTGGCCAACTTTATCATGTGATTAAATGAAAGTACAGTAGCTACATCATATAATTTCAGACTGGAAGAGGTAGAAGCTTAGCGGTGAGTGAGTTACTGGCTTTTGAAGAAAACTGAGTAACTCAGTCCTATAGAAGAAGTTCCAACTGGAAGTTACATAACTTCATACTTCAAACAGATTTAAGGTAAAAAGCTGTATTAATATGAGGACTGTCAACAGTAATTTGATTCCTTCTTTCTGCTAATTAGGAACAAGTATAAAACCACTCTAAACCACAGAATGAATTCTTTGTTGGTGAGAGAATAGCAATTACATCTCATCAAGGCACCTTAACAGAAAATCTTTCCTGCATTTCTCTCTCCCTTTGAGGCTGGAAACTAGGATATATCTTTCCACATTGGTATTTTTAATGCGGATAGTTTGTCACCTTGGGCACTTTGAACACCACCTGTTTAAGCTTAGGAAAAAAAAAACCAAAAAAACCATTTTGAGAATTATTAGTATTCTGTTGTGCTTTTTTTCAGAACAAGGAAGTTGAAAAGTTTAACTCACAAGGTATTTGATCATTACATATTCATAGACATCTTTCAAACTTTACAACTTCCATAATCAAGAAATGATAATTCAAGGCCCATCAAAGGAACTGATTTTCAATCTGTGATGCTTCACTCTTTTTTTTTTGTCCCCCTGAATCCCCAATTTTGATGATCTCAAATAACAGTAATCAGAAAATCGCTCTTAAATTTGCTATCAACATGTTAACCACAGGCATATAAACCAGAAGATAAAAAGAAACATATTTTCTGTGCATGATAAATAACCATTTTGGTAAACTGCCTCTGCTCCACATGAACTTCATGAATCTCATGAAATTCAACAAAGGGAAATGCCAAGTGCTGCACATGGAGACAGATTAGTTCACACACACACCTGTACAGGCTGGGGCCAGCCAGCTGAAATGCAGCTTTCCAGATGAGGTCCTGGGGGTTCTGGTGGACACTAAATTGAACATGAACAAGGAATGTGGCTTTGCAGGAAAGAAAGCCAACAGCCTCCTGGACTACATTAGGAAGAACATCACTAGCAGTAAGGGAATGTGATCCTTCCTGTCTGCTCACACAGCTGGAGTAGTGGCTTCAGTTCTGAGGTTCTCAGTACCAGAAAGAAATGGAGACACTGAAACAAGTTCATCAAAGGGCTACAAAGATGATCAAGGGACAGGAGTATCTGATGTACAAGGAAAGAGTAAGAGAGATGGGCCTGTTCAGCGTGGAGAAGAGAAGACTTGGGAAGGGTCTTAGCCATCTGTAAAAACACTTGATGGAGGAAGGTAGAGATGACAAAGGCTCTTCTCAGTGGTGCCCTGTGACAGAAGAAAAGGCAATGGGCGCAAACTGAAACACAGTTGTTAAACATAAGACAAAACTTTGTGTAGTGTGAGGGTGACAAAGCACTGCCACATGTTTCCCAGAGAAGCAGAAGAGTCTCCACCCTTGGAGATATTCAAAACCTGTCTGGACGCAGTCCAGCTCTAGTTGAACATAGCAACCATCTCTAGTTGAACCTACTTGAGCAGAGGGCTGCAGCAGCCAGTCTCGAGAGATGCCTTTCAACCACTCTGTGATTCTATGAATCTTCTTGTCTTTTCTTTTAAGAAAATACATAAAGCTTTCTTCCAATTTCCAAATGCTGTATCTTGTGTCTGGACAAGAGGTCCTTACATTGTGTAAAAATAAATACCAGCTTGACCTGCAGACCTGGTACGTGAACCTTGATTGATGAGATGCTTTATTGGTTTTCTATGGGAAGATTTTAAAGACTAGATTTCATTCAGATTAAGAGGGAAAACATTCCGCAGTGAGGAAGCTTACAATTTTTCATAAGGAATAAATTCTTGTAAGTTCATTTCAGGGCTGGGGTCAGTGAAAAGGGGAGCAAAGAAAACCCTTACAAAGCTGGTATTAATGGCTGTTGTACTTGACATTCTGGTATACACTGCGATCACTGCACAAAAAATGTACAACTATGTATATGGTTAGCTTATTCCAAGGAAGTATCTAAGATTGTGATACTTTTCTGTGTGCTTTTCAGAGTCAGCTTCCTTTTTTTTTTTTTCTCATGGAGAGTTTACAGATTATTTTTAAATTAAAATCTGTTCCCTCAACCCCACTGTTAAAATGACCCTTGATACCTAATATTTGACTAAGGCACTTAAAATGAGTGTATGAGGAGGCTTAGTAAATAAAATACTGTTTAACTGAGGAAATGGCTCCATTTTTCACACTAAAGTTCTTCAGGTGTCTGTGTATGCTCACAAGTAACTCAGTCTTGTCATGACTCTGTGATTAATATATATCTTAGAAATGCTAAGATCAATAAAACAAGCACTTTAAAAGTACATGAATCAGATCAGACCACTCATAATAATGAGGTGACCTTTACATGTTTTAAAAATGTATTTATGACAATCATCAGTTAAGGACCTTCTTAGAATCATAGAATAATAGAATGGTTTGGGTTGGAAAGGACCTTAAGATCATCTAGTTCCAACTCCCCTGCCATCAGCAGGGACACCTCCCACTAAACTATGTCGCCCAAGGCTCTGTCCAGCATGGCCCAAACACCATCAGGGTTGGAGCATT
>NW_009929446.1:0-10617 GCF_000696875.1 Nestor notabilis
GGGGACAGGCGGCTCCCCCGAGGCGTGCCGCCGCGCTGCCTGGTAAAGCTTGTGGCACCCGCAGTTTCAGTCCAGCCCTCCTTCGTAACCAGGGTGATGGCTGAAGCTGGTTTTAAATATACTTATTTTCAATTTCAGGACCCACCGGTGCTTTGCAGAGTCCTGAAATATGGGAACTAGCTGCCAGTGAGTCCCTGGCTCACCATTTGAAGGGCAACACCCTGTTGAAATTCCATGTAGGGGCTTGATCTAAAACAGTAGCAGATTGTACACTCCGCTACTTGAGTTATCAGAGATCTGGGAAGTAATCACCTGAATCACTGCTTGATTAGTTCTATACATTCTCCATGCGGAATCTAAAGTCACACCTTAGATGCTCTATGAATGAACCTTCTGAACTGTTCAAGAGATGATAGAATGGTTTGGGCTGGAAGGGACCTCAAAGCTCATCTAGTTCCAACCCCCTTGCCATGGACAGTGACACCTTCTACTGGACCACGTTGCTCAAAGAGTCATCCAACCTGACCTTGATCACTTCCACTAGAGGAGTAGCTGTTGGCACCCATTTTGTGATCCAGGGAGAAAGTTACCTCTGGCGTCTGGAATAATGGATTGGAAAGATTCTGCTGCCAGTCCCCGCTGAGGCACTGTTACCTTACAGTGACAGGTGTGGATGACCAATATGTGTTTAATCCTTCAGATCCCCTTGCCTTTCTTCTGGGAAGTTCAGAACAGTATATCAAACCTGTTCCCCAACTGAAGCACTGAACCCTGAGACTTAGGAAGTTGACCCTTGCTCTGTAGATCCTGTGTATGCCCCTGCTCTCCCATTTCTTTCTAATTTGTTGTAGGACCTGTACTGGCAACCTATTACAGAAGCATCAATCAAATCAGCTCCTAAAATGGCTTGTTAGACTGCTGTGTTGATGCATGCATTTTTAAGAGATTTGAAGGGAGGAAGTTAAGCAAGCAGTGCCACTGAAATTGGCTGGGGCCAGTTTTATTGATTTTGCAGAAGCAATGTAGTAAATACACACTGTGCAGTGTTTGGAACTATGCAGCAAATGCCACATGCTTTTGAAAAGTCTGTGTTTGGATATAACACCTTTAATAACACAGAGTGTCCCTGCTTGACACTAAAGGAAGGTCGGGTGTACAGGGCAATTCAAGATAGCCAGTAGGTCATGCAAAAGTGAAGTCTTCTATTTATGGGCTGTTGAATGTAGATATTTCATAAGCTACAGGGTAGCAGCAAATGACTGTAGCTTCTGGGAGACATAATTTTTACATAGTGTTATTAATTCTATTCTAACTATTCTATGATTCTATGAATTTTTCTGTTGCCATCACTGCAGGTCCTAACAGTGTTGCATAAGCGCAGAGCAGAAAAAGTCCCCAGGTCCCTGCCCCCAAAAGTTCTACTATCAAATAACAGAGAACAAATTACAACAGAGCTTTACAACAAGAACACCAGAACAATACTCGTCAGCTTGAGGAGCAGGCATCTCAGGACCCCAGCTGCCTGTTTTAGGCAATTTTTTTGTAGGCATTGTATCTAAGGGCAATGAAGACAAATAGGTTACACTTCTTTAGAAGTTCTTAATGGAGCTTCTGCCAAATATATGGATGAAAGCACTATGGTGCTCTTTTGAAAATGTAACAAGTGGAAAATAGACACTGGTATCATTAACAGATTAAAAATAGGAGTCGACCTTTAGATGCTGAATGAGAAGCTTGTATAAGCCATGAAACTCCTTAAAAGAAAAGACAAATCACTTCTGTGACTTGGACTGTGGTGAGAATAAATGTGAGACAGAGGTGAATGAAATAACAGTCTAGGAAAACAATTTTTTAGCCATTTTTCTGAATAGGAATGAATGGAGAAGAACTGAATTTGTAAAACATAGGCCAAAAGATGTGTTAGAAACTGAGATGTGAGTGGGTAAGAGTTTCATAAAAAGGTTTTAGCTGTGCAGGAAGCTTGTGTGGATGAGGAAGAAACTATAATATATAGTGCCATGGTCAACACTGATATCAACCAGAGTATGTGGTGTCATGCAGTCAGATGGGTGAGGGTTTATTACATGGGAATTAACTGGAATCAACACATGGCCTGTGGATCAGTTCCTTGAATCAGACTCCAGCTGTGATCATCTCTTTGGCAGGTAATCACAATGATTTGTTCTTCGGATTGGATGTTGCCCTGGGCATTTGTTTTTTCTCTACTGGTTTTGAACCATTTTGGACAGTTTTAAAGGTTAAAGTGTTAACACAGGTAGGAATATAGACTTGGTAGTCAAATAGTTCTAGGCTATAACCTCCAGGGCAGATACTGTTATGTTTCATAACCATAGTAATGTTTCTTATGACTAGAATTTGAAAAAATGTATGTTAGGTTTGTACTTGGATTTGTCTGAAAAATAAAACTCTGAAAAACATCAGATAGCAACTAATTATTTGGTTCCTCCCACTGATTTCATTGCATTTCTCTAATCACCAATTACACCTTTTATTTATTTAGGTTAGATGTAACTAACATTAGGGAAGATGTAAAGAAATGCACTACTATGGTTATCACTGTAACTCCAAAGATGTATTTTTTATACATTTAAACCAAAGGACATTTTTTTATCTTCTCTTTCTGGTATTTCCTGTACTGCTTTTGTGTAATCGGTACCAGCTGTATTGTTAATACAGCTCACAGCAATGTAGATTTCCAGCTCAAATAATTGACAGCTTTCTCCACTGACCTCATCCTCTGTTGAAGTACCATCTCTAAAACGCTTTCTACAGACACACTTATACTGTTTGCATACTCTTAACTCCTGTCTCTGGTTACTGTTCTGTCAGATTACATTTGAGTCTCTGTTCATCCATTGCTCTGAAGTTTCCGGAAATTAACATGGTGATATTGTTTAAAGTATTATTAAATGTTCTCTTGGCCATTCAGTCATCTATTGTAAGATCATAATTTTTGCAGAGCATCCTTTTTATTTGATGTTCACGCTTGTTTTGTCACTAACTGTCATTCCCCTGCCAGGACAGAGGAATAGTGCTCTTGTAATCTTAACAAAAACTCAGGGATCTGTACAGGCCACTAGTTAGTGATGCCTGCTGACTTTAGCCAATTTGTGGTCTGTTGATTTTGTTCCAATTGCTTAATTTTCTCAGGAACATGGTTACTCACTTAAGCACATACTCTGCTGACCAAGGTTTGCCCTCCAAAGGGAACACTACAGTCCCTTCAAACCCTCTATTTGTGTGTGGTGTCAGCACTGCTCTTGCTGTGACCATACTGCCCTGACATGTTCTCAGGTAAAACTCTTAAGAATCAATGTGGTAGCCCCAGTAGTTCCTCTGCCCAATCATTCTGCAAAGATTTCCCACAAGATGATCTTACATCTTTTATCTGTACTGATGCAACTGCATCTCCTAACTTGTTTGTGGCAGTACCTTTTCCTTTAAGGCCTTTGGCTTATACATTTTATTTGTTTCACATCTGTCCGTCTGATCATGTTTGTTTTCAAATCTGCGTGCAGTTTTTGGAAGTTGTGTGTCATTAAAACCAGCCAGTACCAATCACTGTTAACTGCTGCCTCCTTTTGCGATGAGGCATGCTGTGCTACCTCTGCATCTATTGCCTCAATAAACACCACATCTGTGACCTCAGCTCATTCTTTTCTATTGACTTCTGTGTTTCTCTCTTGGGAAGCACATTTTTTGCAGAGGTTTGGTTTTTTTTTTACCTTTTCAACAGAGTTTACCATAGTTTACCATGTACTGGCAGTTTTGCTTTAATGGGATGACTGGTGTTCCATTACTCACACTCCTTCCCAGTTCTCTTCCCTCTGGGCTCAATGTGCAGTTTGTAGTCTACCAAACATTGCACTTCCTTCTCTCTTCTAAAGCAACATCTCCTTCAATGGATGATGGATCCTAGGATGATACCTTTCTATCAGGCAAAACAAAACAGAAAAAAGTCCGAAGTGTTTTGTGAACAGACCTATGAAAGCTATAGTATGCATATGTAACATTACTTTTCATGTAACAGAATGTACTTTGATCCATGGGCTCTAAGCTGTCTTGGCACTACTGAAGCAGGACTTCGTTGTGAAATTTGCGCAAGGGATACAGATTACACAGTAGGATGAACATCTTGTCTTACAACCTCTGCAGCATTGCTTAAAGATAGCAGGAGTGCATTATGGCATTATCTAGAGACTACAACTTCCACTCTTACGAACTTCTAGTGAAGTACATGGGATTACTCACTTGAGTAACATAAGCAAAATTCATTCTCAAATGAATGTTTTCAACAGATCTGTAAGCTCAACTTCACTAAAGACTGACACTTTTTCAATAAATATCCATCATTGATTTAATGTATTTTGCTGCTGGATTTTCTGCTTAATTTCAGAATTTTCTGTTTAGTATTTTAACATTTTCAGTCTACCCAAAAAGTAAACAAAGGAAGAGGTGAAGGTGTTTCACAGGCACAATTGCTTCAGGCAACTGTCAAATGTAAAATTCAGTGGAATTCAGCATGTCTCTAGTTTAACTTAGTTGAGGAATGCTGGAAAAACAGGTGTTGTCTGACACAAGCAATAATTATCTTTCACCTTGATGGATGTTAGTTTAATCTGTTTTTTACATGGTAGCTAGGTCTCAGCTGGGTTAATGCCAGAAAGCAGATGAGATGTTTTGCGTACTTTGTATATGACAATACCCCAGACGGTTTTTACTCCCCTTTTTTATTTATCATATGGAACAGTTTTAATAGTCTCAGTGGTTTATCCATTAAATTTTAACTCTAGACTCATTTTGTGATACACTATCAATGTATTTTAAATGAGCTTCCAATTAAACCTTTGGCTGTTGAGCACTTTACTGGAAGAAAAAAGGCTAATGAACAGAATATGGATGGCTACCGATGGAATATTCGCAAAGCAAAATGGCGTAAAGTACAAGGTTAGAGGAACAAACTTCAAACTTTAGAAAAAAAAAGTTGTCATTCCTTTGTTTATATTTAAACTAGAGGAAAAAACTCTTTAAGTTCTATCTTTAATCCCAAATTCTTTATTACTTTCTAGTATCCAGTGATTACATTACATCCCTGAACATACTAAACCATTCCAAGCTAGACCACACCCTTCCTATGCCCTTGGGCAGACTTTTTAGCCCTGAGGGCATGGTAATGGTCTTTAAACCATGCTAACATTGAACTTGCAACAATTTCATGGATTATCTCTGCATAAACATAAACAGTGTTTTAACAGTTTCTTCAAGGTGTTAGGCAATAAATACAGCAAGTTAAACAAAAGGCATGCAGGGCCTCCTGGTTTGGCAATGTTTTCTACAGAGCTTAAATTAATAGATGTGCTGTATACCACCTCTGACAGAAGATTTTTGGGAGTATATCTCGATTGTGCACAGGCCTGATGTTTTATGTTGGAATTATTTCAAACTAGTACTCATACTAGTCACAGCTGGCTGGTGACTGATACAAAAATGTATACAAGCATGTGCTGATTTCCACCAGGTTATGTTGTCCAACCAGGTATCCTCTGTTTCTTATGAACTCCTGATGGGTATATGTTCTGAACGCCTTTTGTGAATCACCTACCTTCAGGAAGGAGAAGAGGTCAATGTTCAATAGTGCTGCACTGCTTCTCTAATTTACATTCCAACTTTTAATAGCTCTCACATGACACAGAATTTCAGCATGACAGTAGCCTTATGCACTGAAAATAGTAGGTTAATACTAACAGCGCTGGCTGCCTCTGAACACCCTACTTCTCCCACTGTGCAAGACAGCCAATAGTTTGAGCATGTTCTTTGTAATACAAACATATTGTTGCATGTGAAGGCTGTGAAGCTTGTTTAGCTGGCATTAAAAATTTACTTTTAGCTTTCAGCTTCCTAATTCGCTAAAGGACACTTGAGTTTAAAGTTTTAAAAAGTTTGGCATACACATTCTTCTATCCATAGTCTTCGTGCCCTAAGATTCTCATTCATTTCACGTACCTAAGACAACTATGATTACTCTGGTGTTACAGTATTAGGCAAAACAATATGAAAACATCTTTCCAAAGGACAGCATATAACAGGAGCAGAAGACATGACTACCTGAAAACCTGTGTTGAAAGCAGACTGTGGTCTGCAGAGCTTACATATACACAGGCAAATTCTTCCTAAAGTTGTATTTCTGAAAGAGACTATTAGAAAGGTTTTCTGGTTTTCTTAGCCCCCATGAAAGCAAAGTACTGAAGGAAGATGGAGAAGTCTCTATAAAGAGTTATCAGTAAATATGAGTGTTTTAGGCTGGCGGTAATTTTGGAACTGTGCAGTTTGCATCAGAGAAAATAGAAGTCTGGTAATATAGATTAAAAGATCACAAAGTGAAAGAAACATTAGAAGACTGACCTACATAGGCAGGCAGAAACCTATTCATCATAGAACAGGAAACCAGAAAAATAACAGAACAACCTTCATAGTTAAGGAATTTTATTTCAGTTGGGTACCTTCAGGCAAAAAAAAAGGAAGTATCATTGAGTTATTTAAAAATCCTATCCCATGTATGTTTTCATTCCTTACTATTAAAACATGTGTAATACTTTTTCACTAATATACTCATTATAATATAATATATTAATTTTTATTATAGTTATTATAATAATATAATGAGTATATAATACGAAAACTAATATACTCTTGCTTCTCCAGCAGGAAATGATACCAGGTTTATGTTTTAATTTTTAGAGAACAGCTCAAAACAAAAAAAAAGTGTCTGCATTTGATGTCAGCAACTTTACATATTGGATATACAAACATAGTTTTAGAGTTGTACATCCAGTTTTCATCTTTCAGGTTCCCCATTTCAAAATGACCCTCAAAGCACAAGCCTTGCACAGAGTACAATGCGTGGCAGATGATTTTAAGCTCTACAGAAAAGAAACAAAAGATAAAAAGAGATGACCATGTATGCTTAGGTATTTAATAAAAATATTTATGGATATCTTCTAATTAAAAGTGAAGAGTAAGTTTTATAACAGGTGCTGAGGAATTTCTGTGAAAGACATTCATATGAAAGATTGGCCAGCTTTCAATATGGAATCTGGTTCTATTTTGTCAATGTTTTTAAGATGGCATTATGATTTATTTAGCAGCAGCTGGAGATATCATTACTAACATGTGTGCCCCTCCCAGGGTAAGTGTCGGAAACACTCAGCAGGCACCTCAAATAAAATATTAATGTTTTTGAATGTCACCACAATAGACAGAGAAAGTCCATACTTGTAAAGCAAGAGAAGAAAGAACCCTGCACCTGTGTAGATAGAAAATACCACAAAGCAGGACGACTCAAATTTATACAACAATTCATAAGCATTTTTCATCCAAAACTTCAGGAATTTCAGTCTGTGTGGAATCTTATGTCTTTAAAGAGTTTTCCTTTAAGAGGTTAAGATTGAAACCATGCATAAAGCCCAGTAACGACACTAAAAATCCAGTAGTAGGACATGAGTTGAGCAGTTGAAAATCCATGCTGAAGTATGTAATTGATCAGAAGACTGTGGCAGTTGCAAAGTGAAGTATGCTGAACCATACATGAAATGGGAATAGTAACACTTTCCTCATTAAAATGCAAAGAAAATGCATTCAGACTGCAGTATCAAGTATTATATTCACACTGACTTCACACAGGACAGACCAATTGTAAAATACATCTCAGATGGTGCTGTTCAGGAGCCGCCTTAGTAGTTTGGGAGTGAAAATGCAAAAGAATGATTGAGCTCTGTGTAGTCATGGTACAGAAGCACAGCCATGCTCACTGAATTAATACATCTCCTCCAGGTACAGATGGCAAACATGGAGGAGTTGCAAACCTCTCATGAGCCTATAAAGATATTTAACTTTAGACAGGTACCAAAAAAAATTATCCAAACCCTGGAAAAATGCCATCCTTTGTGCCAGAATGACATGAATAAAAGAGTTAACAGAATCAGTGAGCTCTGGGTAAAATCTTTTAAAAAATAAGGAGTAGCAAGAGGACAAATAAAAGGAAATATGGCACCATTTCTTAACTTCTTTTAAATAGAAGTTAAAGACCCAAGGAAAGAGGAAGACCAAATACCATTTAGAGATTTACTTCAGGAAACTCAGAATATATGGTAAAAATACACAATCATTAAAGTTAATGAAGAGTAGAAGAAAAGACCAATGTGAGACAGATAATTTTTCGTATGTATAAAACCACAAAGAACTAAAATCTACTGTCAAGATGATGCTACTCTGCACGCTGTTTAAAGGAAAACTCAGAAAATCCTTCATTCAAAATTAGAATGGTAGGGGGCACGCATTGTTTCCAACATTGTTCTAAACAACACAAGGAATGTCAAAAATAAACAATAAATAATAATTGTGAAAAAAAGCCAAAAGTTGTACTGCAAAAAGAAGTTATTTCTTTCTCTGTCCCACTTTCTCAGTACGCCAAAAGAAATTGGAGACCTGGAGATTTCCGTAAGGCAACAGGGCTAAGAAACACCTTCCCAGTGCAGAAGCAATACTGGGAGAAGCAATATAGCCTGTCCTGATTGTTACTACATGTTTGGATGCATGTGCTGTGTGGAAAGTTGACTACTATCTCTGGTTATATCTTAACATAACTTGGCTGTTGAATAACAGCTGCTGAGTGAGTGGTCTCAAAACTTTCGAGGCAACTTTGAGAAATTCCAGAAAAGGAGTAGGTTTCCTCCTCCAGCAAGCCTGGCATGAATGTACTGACAAAAGTACTTTAGGCTTATATGGGATAGAGAAGCTCTACAGAAATGATATAAGACCAACCAGCTCAAACTTTTTTTGGGGGAGAGAAGATGACTATGAGTCATTTTCTTCTTTTTCTCTTGGACATAGTGGTTAACACCAATCTTTCTCCTTTTCACTGAACAATGAACTTTGATTGTTGGAAATGGGTGAGAAGCAGATTTTTCTGCTGTGCTGCTCAGAAGACCACATTCAACACACCACTGACTTTCTGTAGTCTTCAATAAGCATCATGCCACTAACATGTCTAAAATGAAGAGAGTATAGAACAATCAAAGCTGAACCGTAGTCTGGTTAGGTTTGACAGGATTCAAAATAGATAACATACTCCCTTTCTCCTTCCTCTTGTCCCTCGCCCCTGCCCAAATTCTACCCTCCCAAAGCCATGTACTGGAATATGTAAAAAATTAATTGGAAGAAATTTTGACAGCAGACAGATGTTATCTTCAGTTTTGTGAAGCAATTAGATCTACGAGCTTGGAATAGTATCTATGTTTTACGAAGACAGTCTCTCCCTTCCTGTGTAGCCAGTCTACAATTCAGATTTGAATTAGATTTTTTGATGTGATACACCTGATGAGGGCTACTACCTTCGTTTCCCACCATTTAAAGAGACGTATTATAGCAAAGAAAATGTTTTTAACTGCATAACCTTGTCTTATCATGGTTTCAAAACAGCAATCTTTAAAATGTAGCTGGAGTATAATTATTTCTAGCATTTAGTCCTTATTACAGATATCATTATAGATCATAGACCACTCTGCAAACAGAAGAATATGTCATATAGACACAAAATATACTTACACATTTTTAATAACTATATTTTAATACTTAATATTTCTTCTGCCTAAACCCCACATTTTTATCAGAATCAAATACTTTGCTCATGTAATAAAAATATTTATCTATCCAATTATCATCACTGGCATTTTATTACTGAACAAAGCATAAAATACAAAAGGAGACAATTTTTTCACTAAAATGCAAACCCCCAAGTGGAAATATGCTTTCTGTCATTTTGAAGAAGGAGCTGCAGCATTACAAAAGGAACACAAATGTGTGAACTTTTTTCTTCCCTTGTCTTGCAGCTGATCTACTTAGATGGGTCATTTTGACATCAGTCTGAAAGGTATGAAACTCCTGCATCAAGGAAATTGCCTATGATTAAGGGATAATGTGAAAGGATGTTCAACCTTTTTTTTCTAGCTCACCTAACACATGTTAATGACCATCAAGATTTTTTACCCTTTCTTGTTAAATGAAAGACAAGACTTTCTACTGTCTTCTAAAAAAAATGACCTTATCCGTTGTTCCTTATGCATTTGACTTGAAACACAAATGCATACACAAACACTAGAACAAAATATGTAGTTTGTCTGTTCATGCTACATGAAATAACTATCTAGTTAGAAAAACTTTAGCTATCAGTGATTTGTATTTTATTGAAATTATATATGTGCAAAATCAAATTACATACCTACTAAATATGAAACGTACGAAGTAGAGGCAAAACCTGTTACTGCTGTATATCTGTTGTAAGAAATAATTTGGCATTTAATAATTTTTTCATTTCTGATTTTAACTACAAAATATTAATACAAAATTAATGGAATATGATAGTTTACTAGGGGATCTAGTAAAAGAGGTATAATTTTTTTTCAATGTATCACACATATTGTTACAATTGCCGACAGCTCCTCTAATTTTGAATTCATTCTATTGAATTTGCCCTATTATGGAATGAGTTTATATAGGTTCCCTTATTGTGTGATTACTTGTCGTGGTTCAAACCCAGCC
>NW_009929447.1:0-17249 GCF_000696875.1 Nestor notabilis
GACTGCTGTAGCTGAACCCAGGACAGCTGCGAGCAGTTCTTAAGAAGGATAGTCCTGGGATGATGTCTATTTGCATGATGCTACTGTGGCACATGAAGGGAATTGATTATTCAGTGACATGCTTTAAGATTCCAGGCAGGGGGAATGGGGATGTTTTGTGTTGGAAGATTTGGTTAGGGCTTGTAATTTGGAATTTAGGAATGCCATTTTACACTTACGTGAAAAAACAACATCTCTAGGTGTTCGAGTGAATCAATTCGCATGTAAAATAGGAACTCATTTAAGCTTCCACCAAACTGGACCTTTTTCTAACCTTACTGCATAAAACTGGTTGTCAGATTTTGTGAGTTTGTTTTTTTGGGGTTTTTTGTTTGGTCGGTTGGTTGGTCGGTTGGTTTTGTGTTTCATTTTTTGTTTGGTTGGTTTTTGGTTTTTGGTTGGTTGTTTCTTGTTGGATATTTTTTTGTTCAGAGATCCGTTACTTCTGTTTCTAAAAAGGCCAGAAATCTGAAAGCTACTGTAGCATCAGAAAGGAAAAATTTTGGACATAATTCTAATGCACGGACACACAGACAAAGGACCTAGAGGAAAGCTTGCAAGGAAAGTCACTCCTGTGATTCAGTCCAGTTTTGCATTCTCAGGATGATTACATACTTTGGACAAGGTTAACATAAACAGCCAGTCATTTCAGTTGTTATTCAAGCAGATACTCTGACAGTTTGTGTTTTTTTCGTCAGCAGATCTGTTCTTCTTGAAGTTTCCAAGCCCATTAATTACAGCTAGACATTTGTTTTTTTGCGTAGTACTTGATATAATGAGATATAATCCCCATCTGGGCACTTGTGAAGAGTAATTGCACATTTGTGAGATACTGCAAGATTTATAGTAGCATCTCCTAATATCTCACAATACAAATGTATCTAACTTACTGTGAGACGTAAATTGGCACATTCACATGATATGGCAAAGTTTTGTAAAATATCTTACTTTATCTCTTATGAAAACTATGAAATTATTGCCTGTCACTTTTGTGTGTTTATTACTGATTATTCTGCAAGGCTGTATTTCAAATCTATTGCTTGTGAACATGAACAAATCCAGACTAAACAGGATACAGTTAGAGATGAAATATTGTGTTTGCTGAGATATCAGCATAGAGACCTCAGCAATTTTTTAAATGGAAAAATAGAATTGTGGGTGCCAAAGGCTGAGAAGTCAGAAGTAAATGTAGTAATATAACCTACATTTCAAGAGGAAAAATGGTTGTGCTGAAGATAATGATCCTTCAGAATTTGAAAATAATGCATCCTTCTCCAAATATGAGAAGAGTTTTTCTCTCCATTCCCATTTCTGTCTTTGCCAGAAGTTGAGGGTTCATGTAGGGTCCAGGAATCAAATATGTCCATAAATGTCTTCCACTCAGTTACAGCAGACTGCTACCATCTGCTTCCGAAATCCTTTAGCAACCTGAGCCTAAATAGTCTCCAGTGCATACTCTCATCATCGACAGCCACTGCCTTGCATCCATTGAGTTCAAAAGAACCCGTCAACCACTTCACACCTTCTAAAACTTCTTATTAGCAGAGGGAGAATTGCATTCATTGACACTGAAATCCTATGAGGTACATAGTGAGCCCAGAAAACTAAAGCAACAGCACTACAAAATCTGGCTATACCACAAACAGTGAGGGAAGCCAGAGGTCTGTAGGTGGTAGCAAAGTTAAAAAGTACATATACTGCTCTGATTTATGGGGACAAGAGTACCTCTTTGGTTATCCACAATACTCCACAGCCAAAAAAATGCCAGTTCGCTCATGCAGAAGATGATTATACATTTTTATCTGCAATTAGTCTGCAACTTTGTTTTTCTCTGATATTGTTCTTTCATTGCAAAGTAATACTCCACCTTCATATTCAGTAGTTGGGCACCAGTCTCATATCTTTATTTACTATTGCACTTGTCCTGTTTGCTTCAGAAAGCCTAGTGGGAGATAGGAAGTTTAGTCACATCCACACCTTGCTCCCTCCTATGTGTGAGCCACAGCTCTTCCTCCAGCTCCTCTTATCGCCTGGCTGGGTGTGCACATCAAGGGTGCAGCTTGCATACTTGACCTGCAGCTGTAGGAAGAACTGCTTCCCTTTTCCCACCACTTCCACTCACAGATGCCATTGTACATGAGAGGAATTTTTAAGTATTCACAGCTTGCTTATTAAGGAAAAGTAGTCATCTGGTAGAATGAGAAAACTCATGCACTCTGTGGTATGACTGTATACAACTGCACTTAAAATGAAATCAAAGCCTGTATCTTGGGACAAGTATGCCAGCTTCCAGGAGAAGATGGAATTTTTTCAGGGCAGACTTATCACTGGTTTCCTAAATGAACCAAGATAAACAGAATAAACTCTTTCATGTGGTTGCTGTGACTAAAGCAAGGTCCTCAAGTTGGCAGCCTGTTATGGGGGCGTTCAAAGTGGAAATGGGAGCTGGCTTTTTTCTTTCTCTCAGAGAATCCTGCTGCTATTTGTACACAGTCTATCTTGGTGACTGGCATACACTGGAATATACACCGTCTGTGGGCTTGGAAATCTCATGGCAGTAATTAGGAGTGCACTGGTCCTTATGGCAGGCATCAAATGGGCTACTGCCGGGTCTTTGAACTACAAAAATAAATAGAGAATAGAACTGCATTGTATTGGCAAAGCTTGAGGCCCAGTCATCTGTCTTGGAGCATGCTCTGGTGAGAGTGTTTAACTTGGATTTTGTCCATCACATGTGGTAGCTGCAAGAGTGGAAGAACAGAACAATGTTAGACGGTAATAGTGTGTTGGCTTGGTAGACCTCAGGAAACTGTTACTCCCCTTTTCTCTCCTAGGACTCTGAGCCCTACCCTCTTTGCTGAGCTTCTGTGTAAGTGGATGTGGAGATCAGATAGTGCAGTTTTCTCCCTGGTCCTACAAGGAACCTGGATGCACTCACACCCCCCAGAAAAGGGCTGTAGGCACAGATCTGTAACATGCTTATGACAAGGGTAGGACTTGTGTGCCATTGCATTGGCAGTTTTGACAGCTCTAACTTGCAAGATGCTCTGGGTGAACTGCTCTGCCCTGGAGGACTTGGGAGGCAGAGGAGAGAAGCAGCATGTTCCATGGTTTTGTCTGAAGCATGTTGTTTTCCTCTGTCTTTTGTGGGCAGTCTGTGAAGCAAACTACAACCTCATCTTTCCTTGCTCAGCTACAGTTTTGCACCAAAATAGAGTGTCCTGCCAGCCCCTCAGTTTGCTATATACCTGCCTACCTGAGTGCTAAAACTGTGTGTGTGCAGTGTGTGCTCCTGGAAAGTTGAACCACAGTTTTCATGCACTGTGCATGTTTTCACGGTTGAGTCAATTTGTTATGGGTTATCAGACAGGGTTTCTGAAGAAAGAAAAACTGAGTATAAAATTTTCCAAGGAAGTGATATTGCAACTTTTATGTATGACATACATATTAGCTCAGTAAAAGTTTTGGGTTTTTTTTTTGCTACATAAGTTGTTTGACACAACGTTGGTGAAAGAAGGGAGAAAAGAATTTAAAAGAGGATGAATTTCCTAGTACAATCCATTTGTTTTGTGTCACTTTGGGAATGCAAAGCAGCCATGAACTCAGTTCCTGACTATTCCAAGTTATCAGAATGGCACAAATCACTGCAAAATGCTGCTTTGCATTCTGGATGACTGGAAAGTAATTCAGAGTAACTATGTTCAAATTTGAGGTATGTTTTTAAATGATCAGACTATGTTCTGAAAGGAAAAAAATAAGTTGGAGTGAAAATTTTGTGAGTTCTCAAGCAAACACTTTATCAAATTAAAATGATTTTATTTGGCTTTAAAGCAGTGACGTTTCATTTATCATAAAAATTTGTTTGTTGAGAACTTGCTGGCTCTGTTACTGCCCAGTATATTCACTGTGGGAAATACACTGTGTAGTACATGAATTTTTGCAGGGTTGGCAATAGTCCTCAAGCCAGTTGCTAGCTCTGGAATAAAGGCAGAGGCAGCATCGCCTGCTGCTGCTGCCAGGGTCTTCCTCCTGAGGAAGGACACAGCAACATCCATGTGCTTTCAGAATGCTAATTAAAAAGTAAAAAGGAGGATACTGTTGGCACTGAAACACATTAGGGAGGAAAAGGATAGCTTACAATGGTGCTTGCTACGCAGTGTCTGAGCACTCTGAACAATAAATGATCCATAATGTGGTAAAAACATTTAATTAACTTAGGAAAATTGAGTAGTTGTGCCATTGCACTTATTTGTATCAGAGGGGTTTGAGCAGAGGTTGTAACTCTGTCTTCACTCAGCTCCATGACATTAGAAAGAGATTGTTTTCATCTGACAACTGATGCTTTCTATTCTATGTTTGCAGTGACTGTTCACTGGGCTAGGTTTTTGCATTTAGCTTAAAGGCATGTTGATAATTCCCCATTAAAGTAACATTTATCTAAATATTTATCTGAATGGAAGAGGTGACTTACCAGTGTTTATGACTCACGTGCTTATTATTCTGCTGCGTTTTGTTTCTCTGTTATGGTTTCCTTCTGAGGTACAATGGTAAGAGAAATACATAGGAAAAATATATAAGAAAAGCTATAATTTTTGTGATTTTTCTCCTAACTAGGACCAGGAAATACTAAAAATATCATGGGTATGAGGTGGTGGTGGTGGAAAGACTGATTCCTAGAAGAAATCTCTGTAGTTGTATATGACTGAATAGATTAACATCATGGATTTCATCTGCAATGCAATTTGAATCTTCAATTATTCACCCTTTATACTTACATCATGAATGATGGAGCTCTTTAAATTGTTCCTTAATGAGCTAGACTTATGTGGCTGTTCTGATGCATAGCTTCATTTCTGGTAATTTTCTGTTATATTAAATGATGAACTTGGGCTGTGTGGTATCAGGATGGCTTCTTGCTGCTGAAATGCTCTGAGAAGCTTCCTTCTTCTTTCTGAGATGGATGACAAGTTCTGCCTTGCTTCAGAGCATGCTGGTGGAAAGGACCTTGGTTTTGGAAAGGCTTGTAACAGAAAGACTCCAGGGCTGATAATGCTTCGAATTTTTCAAGAAATGGTTTTCAAAAAAGCCTTTTTTTTTTCCCCCCTCAAGCTCCCTCAAATACTTTAGTTTCTTATAAAATCCAGAAAAATGTTTCTGAACTGAGAAATGTTTATCTCTTTCTAAAGTTTATAATCTACAGATTCTATATCTGTCTTCCTTGTTTTGATTTCCACGCTGTGCTTTTTACAAAACTTGTTACCCTCAAAAACTTACAACAGCAGGGGTTTTGATAGTTGCCTTTGATGTATCTAAGTATTTAATGTAGGCTGTAGCTGTTTCAATAACAATATATTTGTTTACCATCTGTATATTCATTTTTCCAGTCATTTCACTATGTCAGCTAGTCCAGAGATTTCTTCTGTCCTCTAAGTTTCCAAGTAAACACTTAGATTAATTGATTATACCCATCTTTACAGACAGAGTAATTCTAGAGTAATCATTGTGCCTAACTGGAAGAAAATCATGGCATATGTATCTTTGCACATGAAAGTACAATATCACTGTGTAGCATAGTTGGTAAAATCAAATAGATTGCATAAGTTTAAAAATCTTTAATCCAGTCAATAAAGGAATAGGTTCCATTGTTTCATTTTAAGCAGCAGGCTATTGTGCATAATCATAAAATGATCTTATTTGTCTGATGGTTTATATTTAATTCCCACCAATGCAGTACATAGCACTGAAGAACAATGGCTGAACTGGAATGACAGCATCCAGCCTGTTCTTACTCCTGAGCAAAGGCATTTTTAGAGTAAATTTGAAGTGAAAATGTAATTGAACACTTCAAAACTTACTTCTATTTTCATAAAACCATAAATATAGATACAATATTTGCTACAGTACTAATCATCAATCTATCCCTCGCAGACTCTGCCTATATTTTCTTAGGGATATGAGTACTATATAATTAAATAGCCCAGAATAGATATCCCAAAACTCATAGGAGACTTGTTAGTTCAAAGACCACTACAGAGATAACATGCATACTTTGCTATTTCATGTTTTTCAATTTTATGCAATGAAAATTAATAACTGAGAATAAATGAAGTTCCTAATAAATCTTCAAAGCATCTTCATTCTTCTGATTTTAATTATTTAATTGATAATTGTGCAGATCAAAGATTCCCCTGGTACTGATCCAGTTTCAACAATTAATGCTAGAGCCAGATACTCATGTGTGTATAGAAGAAATAAAGACTTGTTTAAAAATAGATGCAAAAAATATTTACGTTACATTTTTAATGTTTTTCTTAAATCACATTATAAACAGTGTAGTGAAAATATTTTTAATTAAATATAACCTATTCTGCCGATTTTTTTTTTTATTCTTGGAGAGATTTGTCATTTTCTAATACACTGTGATTAGACAATTTGGGTAAGGAACTATATTTCATTACTGCAATTAGTGCTTAGGATATTCCTTTTACATAAGATGCCTTTGTGAAACTTTACTAGAGTGTTAAACCTCAGCTAACTCAAAAGAAGGAGATACAGGTAGTGAAGTTGAAAGGATTGTTTGTTAGTGTTAGGAAGATCAAACAAATAAAGCATTTTGTAACCCGGTTAGGCTTCAGGGATTTGATGATGTTGAGACTGAAAGAATTATGTCACATCCAAACCTTTCTAATAGCACATACAAGCCATAAACCATGTTGCAGTTCGAACATTTAACTTAACGTGGTGTAGCAGGTAACACTTAGACATGTATGTTTACACTTGGACACATCAGCTTCCCCTGCAAAGGCATAGTTTCTACTGTTCGCAAACTGAAAGCATCTCTGTGTCCAGGGAAAGCTGTGGACAATGTGGTTGGATGAGGCCATGGCTCCTCCCTGCCCTCCCAGATGGGGACTAAGCTGCTTTTCCCTGTTACACTATGCCAGGCCACCTACTCCAGCAGCAAAAGCCAGATGGGGGCTAGTGCTGAGGACCTTGCTGTGGAGGATCAGGATCCTGTTCTTGCATCAAACGGTAAAATTTGCCCTGTTTGGATAGGAGGCCAAAGATGATGATCTACCTTTTCTTATCTCTTTTTAGTCCAGCTATTCATCTTCCCCCACCACAAAGGCTTCCTTTTAGTGCAGGTACCCACAAGCCTGTAATGGCTCCAGCTGGACTGGTATTTTCTCTGTCTTTTTTTGTTTCAGAGCTGGTAAGAAAAAATTCTACCAAATTCACATATTAGGGAATGCCAGAGAATACAATTTTGGAAATACTATTCCAGTCTGTTCAGGATGGTACCCGTTTTATTTCTCTGCTTGTGGTTTGCTATCTATTGTGTTCTCTTTGCCTTGTCTCATCTGCAGCCCATTGCCCGACAAAACCCCCAGGACAGAGGGAAGATGGGAAGGCAGATCCTTCCCTGCGAGTGGGGGAGCATGCAGAGCTGGGAGAAGTTTGTGAAACAGAGGTGGAAAGAAGCTCCTGCTGAAGAACGGTGCAGTGCTGGGGGTGATGGGCATGGAGGGATCCCACAGCCAGAGGTGACGGGACGAAAGTCACTTCTCTTAGGATGCTGAACAGTCTGGGAAATCTAAATGTTGTTGAACTCAAGACAGTAATGGAGGAAAGACCCTGCTCTATAAAATGATTAATACAGCCAGGTAAGTTTTGTCTTACGTCTTTTTTGCCTCACTCAGTTTTCACTGTTGTTCAAAAAATTCCATAGTTCTAGACTTCCCCCTCCTCAACTTATAGAATCTAGCCATTGGGATTCATAGCTGTCACTATTTTGGGGGGTTGGGGTTTGGGAGATCCTGTTGAAAGAGTACCTGTTTATAGCATATTGTCTTGCAGCCAAAAAAATAAGCAGTGCTGGCTGGAAACTGGGAGCAGAAATTGTGTAGCACCAAGCATATATAAACCCCTGAAGCTCAGTTTACTTAGCATTGTTAATGGTGTATCTAAAGGGAGGGGAAAAAATATAAGAGATAGGGAAGGTAATGATGTGAATTGCTAGAGCACAAAGCAGACTTGGAACATGAAAGAGTGAAACACCTTGCCAAAATAATTAGATGATATAAGCATAAGGCAGTGAAGTTAGCCAGCACTTATCTTCATTTATAAATAACGCTTCTGGATACTTCTTCCCATCTGCATTTAGACACAAATATTCTGCTGTAAACCAGACCTGCTCTAAACATCAGAGTCTCACTTACCCTGGATTAACCTAGTGGTTCTCTGCAGGGTATGATGAGGTCAGAGCAATGCATTTTATCTCACTGTTTTGAGTACAACAGGTGTTGGTACTCTGGGGTTGCCCTTTTTGATAAAGGTTGTACAGAGAACAACAGGGAGACATGAATCCCTGTTAGTCCCCTCTCATGAAGGCGACTAATCCTACTGAAGTGAACTCAAAATCTGTTTTGACTCAACTGTAGTAGAATAGACCCTCCAAACATGAAGTAGGAATTTGAATAAATAACCTTCTCGACTCTGTTATTTTCAAAGCTGACATGGGCTCTAAATGCCTTATAGCCAGTTAATGATAATAGGAAGGGGGCATCTGTGGGGTCCTTATGATGCTTTGAAATGTCTGCCGCAGTGTTTAATGTATCAGAAATTGCTTGTATTTGATGAAACCCTTCAACATGGTTCAGTGCTTTACTTTGCAGACAAAGTAGTTATTTTTTTCCTAAAGAATGAATGCCACAGACACGATTTAATTCAGATTCCCCCATTGTGTTAAGGGCTTGCTGGGACTTGGCCAACTAATCTATGGACAAATTGTCCATAGCAGCAGAATATGGAGGTTTAAGAAGTTATTATGTCTTCAGACTTGCAACTGTAGATCCCTCTTGAAAGCTTTTGTGATATATCTGCTAACAGATAACATATTTTCTCAATATGGAATCCAGGCTTCCCAGGGCTTCTGACTGGGGTTAGTGTGCCAGTGGATAAAAGCATCAAAATACTATGGTCACCCTTGCTGATGGTCTATTAGTGGATCGTGGGAAGCCAGCTGGTTTTCTATAATGCTATATTTTCTTTTTATTACCAGTTGCTAAGTAAGTCATATAAAGACATACTAAAGAAATAACATTAAATAATGTTAATTTCCCAAGCAGATGATTGTTCACGTCTGCCATAGAAACACCAAAGGCACACATGAGGGGAAGATGTCAGCTGTACTAGCTGATAAAGGTAAGCTGATAAAGTAGCTATTAAAGCTGATAAATAATAGGTAGAATCACTTCAGCAGTATTTTTTAATTGCTAAAGAAGTTACCCCAAGAATTAGTTCTGCTAGCTAGAGAAGAATTATCAACTTCTAAATTAAGGAGGAAGAAATGAGAAAGAGATAGAATCTTAATATTAAGCTACTTTTGAAATAAATGAAAGACTTCTTTTGAAGTCCAGCCCAAAGTCTGCCCTCTAGGCTGTTTCATTCCACCTGGCTTTAGCCAGAGGATTCACCTGGGATGTACTAACTTGGAGTCTATGTAGTGGAAAGTTTCAGGAGTGTGTAAAAGGCCTTGAAATACAAGTTGCTTGAATCACCGTAAGAAGGTGCTTGGAGTGACTTGTCTTCACTGTAGGTGCCTAAATTGAGATGGAAGGAGTGAGGAATAAAGCCTGTGCTTGATATTATGCAGAAATGCAGCCATGAGTCCTCAAATGATTTCTTGTCATAGGATTACCGCAGTCTGTTACACTGTAGGTGCAAAAAGAGTTGAAACAATCACCAAAAAGTGTATGACAAAATATTAGCCCCTTAGTCCTCTTCAACCTTATTTTCATTTTTTTTCATTCAGCAATTGAGGATTTTCCTCAGAATCTGACTTAGTTTTAATTTAAAGTAACACTGATCTTCAAAAACACAATGGATTCTGCTCATAAACAGAAGATTAAGCTGAGAATCAGAGCAACATTTAGTGGAGAAAGGCCTAATGTAAAGAATTTGAGTTTTAGAATAGCTGTCATAAAACCTTATTATTTACATAAATATTTCTCTTGATTTCAAGAGTGAAAAGAACCCAGTAGTGTTGCATGTTTGAAAAATAATAGCATTTATTTAGGATGTGACTTCTTAGGCAGATACTACTAAAAGTCTTAGTTGCAGGTATTACTCTTTATTCTGGAAAGAACAAGCTGGGAGCTGCTGTTTTTTTACTTCAACCTTAGCCTAATTGTCATCAATTCACATGTTATTTAAAGAGAAGAGTAATTTATAATGGTAAAGTAGTAGGATTTATTTTGTATCTCTTTTTAAAGGAAACATACAACTTGAAACTGTGTACCTCAGGCATTGTTGGGGTTTTTTTCTCCTTCTCTGCCAATGTTCTTTTTGATTGCTTGGATGCCATACGGGATTATGGCCCTTTTATATTTTATATGACTATCACCTGCAGGCAGTTGTATCTGAGCTCCTGATCCCTGACCACAGCTTCTCCTAAACCTCTGTGAAGCATTAAAAAGATTTAACAAAAGGCCAAAGAAATGAATGAATTTTGTTGCTGTTATAGGATCTTAGTTGACTGTCCAGGTTATCACTTCACTCATAAATGAGAAATGTATTTATTGAGTTTTGTCTAGTCTCTTGGGCTAGTGCTCCTTATAGAGTAATAAATGTCCTCTGGATCAGACCACCATGGTGGGCTTTCAATTGGAGATCATTGATTCCAGCAACTCTCTCAGGTTCGATAATCTCAGTTTAGCTGTAGTCATTTTCTTTATTTTGTTATATCCAGCAGCACATACTGTACCCTTGTGCTATTCAAGTTGAACTCAGCATGAACTCAGGGGTGATACCTTGCTTCTTCATGGTGGAATTCTAGTTGAAAAAGTGAAATTCTAGTAAATGTAAATTATTAACCATGTTGGGACTATCAAAGCTAATGTTCAGTTTTCTAAACTTCCTGCATTCTTCGGTCATTAATGAAAGAGGATGCAAGTGCTATCAAGGTTACAATTTGTTATAATATTGAGCATTTTTGGTTGACCACCAGACAACTTTGTGCCACTGATCAAGTTCAGGTTGAAGTGGTATCTTAACAATGGTTGTTTTACTAACAATATCAGTGTAACCACAACAGTGTTTAATTATTTAGTGCCAGGCATGTCCATTTCTGAGCCCAGAATTCTTGCTCTGTAGCTCAGCAATGGCTTGGTGTGATCAGAGACGTGTCTTACCTTTCTGCGGCTGTTCTCTGACATCCCTGCTCTTCTCTCTCAGTGGTCAAAAGATCAGAATCCATATAACTGCAACTCTGTGTGACTCCTGGACATGGGCATATATATATTTTTTTTACCAAAAATACCACCATGAGAGATATTTTGAAACATAATAACTAACAAGTACAATCAATTTGAGATGTCTCTTGAAAGTATTAACTAGACTTGCCCATCCTGCTCATGAGTTATACGTGTTTGAGAAGCTTGTCTGTTCCTTCTGTAAGGTATGGCATGCTGTTTTAAAGTGCACAATCATGCAGTTTGTTTTGCCTCAAAATATTTGTCTTAAAATGCATTACAAATAACAGCAGCCCACAATCTGCATGTCCAGCAGCTCAGACACCTCTGCGGTGGAATCAGGATGGAGCTGGTGTTAGATGGGTCCCCACTTGAGTGCCTGGTCCCACTGTTGCTGGCTTGCCTCCTCATCACCCAAAGCTATTTTGAGAATTATCATTTTTAGAAGTCTGTATATCACAGAGATGCTTGCACTGAAGGGAGAGTTTGATGTTAATGAAAAATATGCTTTTAAAATACTTTCCCATTGTATTTAATGTTGGAACATTCAGTGCTAGAGTAAAAATGGAAATAGAGATATTATTCTTACCCTAATCCTTCCATATATTACAAGGATTTTGTTCCTTTTTCCACTTGTTCTTGGACTGTATTTATAAAACTATCTTAGCAAGGTACCACAATAAAACACTCTCCAGCTGACAATAATTTCTTTCTCAGTAGTATTTGAGATTTTCTCTGATGTGATGAACCTTGACAGGACTATAACTGGATAATACTGGTGACATTTCACTCTTCACTCACTAAAAGAAATAGAAGAGAAAGGAGGCCAAATAATTGTTTTACCTGGTGTATTGAAAAATATTTGTCTTTGAATAAGAGGCTTTCTTGTGTGACTTTCTGCTTTGTATGATAAGAAGATTGAAGGATTTCTTTGTCTTTTCCTTTACAAAACATTCTTGTTTTCTTGTTTAGACCATTCTCAGAACAATTGATTTGACATTAATCTTAGCTAGGTTTATGCCAGTTTTAATGCTATATATGAAAGTAAGTGTCTTGGCTTGCATGTTTTAAACCCCTGATCATGTCCTTGGCAAACTAGGTATTTCAAGAAACCAAAACACTTTCACACAGCAGTTTTGTTTAGTTAATGACAACTCTTTCTTTGCTTCCTCTTCTGAACCTTTGCCAGAAGTAAGGCTCTTAACTGAAGTTTATAAAGTGGTGGTGACTGAAGGTAAGAGAAGTGACTTTCTGAGCCCATCCTGTGTGTATATGCCTGGCGATCTGAACGCAATGTGGAGTGTTCTCTTGAACCGAAGAGACTTCACAAAACTTGTGTTACTTGTTCTGCAAAATGATTGAAAAAAATCCCTGAGTTTTTTCTTAATCTGATTTAACGGGATAGTATCATGACAATTTCTTTGATATACCTAATATTGTACTTTTTCCTCTGAAGAAATAAAAACCCCAGTCATTTCCATTGATATTTTCTTTTTCAAAGCGTGCATACTACACTGGATGAAAACCTGCTCTCTGTTGCAATTACTATCATAACTTCTTAGTTTGATTCATTTTTTAGTACTTTGATTCTAAATATTGTGGGGAAAAACATCTTTTCCAATCTAAAATTTCTAAAATTTGGTTTTGTGAAGTGGCTAAAGAATTTATTTTAGTGCCAGCAATAAACAGTCTTCACGTACTGTAGCCTACAGTAATTCTTCCTGAAAACAAAAGTAAATGTACAACAAACCAGACTGATTGTCTATAGTCATTACAGAAAGTAAAATCAAAATCGGACCTTTTGTAACAACCTCACTGAATTATAGCTAATGGTTGAGAGTATTCCTGGTGCAGAGACAGGACAGTGTTAATGTGTCTGTGTAAGCAATACTGTACATCTATCTGTCTGGATATATGATCACGAGATGAAGATTGTTTATTGTCAAAGGCTGAGTGGCTAATAAATGCTGGCAATGGCTTGGATTCACTGGAATGCTGCACAGCTGCAGCATTAGTCAGACTTTCCCTTTTCTGAATTCTGTAATCCTTTCAATATTGCATTAAATATGTTTTCAATATTTATCTGGATAAAAATGTGCTGAATATTGCAACTGTTTAATTCTGATGTTTGTCACGTAGGAAATCTGTAGAAGGCAGAAGGTAACGACGTTTATATCACTGAAACCTGATGCAGCTGCTTCTTGCTTTGCTTGCTCATTCGGAGGCTTGTGCTTGGGCTATTTACAGCACTTGGTAAGCCTTTGTGATCACTTGGAAGTGGAGGCATGTCAGAATTTCTGAAGCCAAATTTCAGGCCTTAGTGCTTGGCTGAACTCACTGAACTGACTTGTCACAAGAATCAGAGTTCCTATAGATTTCGGTGTCAGTAGAATTTAGCAGACGGATTTTGGATTTGTTATACTTCATAGTCCAAATCCTTGACAAGCCAGGAGTCAGAATGGTTTATTAATATGTCACTATTTTCTTATTAGTTTTCCTAAATGATTAGCTGGTCTATTGTTAGCTGATCCATTGTCTCTCTCAACCTTTTTTTTCAAACAATTTTTATCTATGAACCAGATTATTTGGATAACAGTGATTGCAATTAATGATGTGGGAGCAGGGAAATATGCTCTCCTTATGTTGTGGGTTCAGAATTGAGACAGGGAATCCAAACACATGCAGTTCACGTTAACCACATGGTCTAATGCAGTCTTGGCGATGCTAAGGTCCATGTGTTTCCACCAGCAATTTCTTTCCCAGCTGCTGTTGAAAAAAGAAGAAAGCACACCAAATGGAATGGTCTGTAGGCACCAAAGATAGCCCACTGCTGCCTGGGAGGATTGCTTTAGGCATTATGATCTTGAAGGTCTTTTCCGACATAGTTGATTCCATGATTAGCCTGACCTGGAAACAAGTGGGCTGTGTAGGCATTAGGAATGGAGAAGGTCATTAAAAAATCATATTCAAATTCAAAGTATCTTTTGTACTTTTTTGCCCAGCTGTATTACTAATAGCTTGATCAGACTTAAGCAAAAAGCCTATTGAATCCATTAGCTGTAGGTCACTGATTCGAGCAGATTAACAGTAGCAGAAAGCGAAGGATGAATTACTGGTGTCTGTCTAACTACTTCTAGTGTTCGCCTTGCAGTTAAAGCTAATTTCAGTCACTTATTGGCAGCCACAGTGGCACCAGCAAGTGAGTGGGTCATGGAGATTAAACCATGCATTCATCCTGAAGTGGTCCCTTAGCGAAAAGGTGGGATAGTGTTGGGGAAGCTTGAATGAAAGTTGCTCCCATTCTATGAAAACGTAGAAAGCCTGAGGAACCAGAACTGTTGACATCTTCTGGGGCGTAAAAACCCCTGCTTTTGACTGAACTGCTGCAAGTATACATTGCAAACAAGAAGCCTAGTGTTAAATTGAAACTGCTACATAATAATCTGGAACATAAATTTGCACTGCTTTGTCCCATTGTCTCTTTAAGATAAAGACTTTTCATCTAGTCTCATGAGGGTGACTTACTGGCATGACATTTTAAGTGATTCAAATAGACAGAAAAATGGAATACTAGTTTCTTTGTTCAAGAAGAAACTCACAAAAAAAAAGAAAAAAAAAAGAAAAGGACAGACTTTGTTTGCTCTCTGTGTTTGGATATTGGCTTCCCAATATTTTAAACACGCAAAGCAGTTTCTCATCCCATGCCACTTTATAAAACATTGATAGCCAGTGTATATTGCCCATCCAGCCTGTGATGCAATGTGTCATATTTGGTCTTTATACCTAGAACAATGATTTGTCTTGTAGTAATAGCTTAAAAAGAAATCAGTCCCATCACATTACAGACACTGCATATTTTTTCAGAGGAGAAGAGTGACAGCTACAGAAGACCTGCTCTTTACAGTAAAAATGTATAGATATTATATTGTTATTGAGTTGAAAGTCGCAGCACCATCAGCCAAACGCTTTTCTTGTCTGGCAGAACACATTGCCTATCAGTTTTTCTGTGTTATGTGGTTTCTCTGTTTTCTTTGTCAAGATTGGTGTCAAGAAACACAAAGTCCACGGAACGGAGAATATTAGGTACCCGCCAAGTGAGCACAGTTATGTGTGTTGGTAACTTATCTTCACCACAGCACGGGATGTATCTGATGAACTGGAAAGCTGAGAGATCATTATTCTAAAAGTAAGATACATTGAATAATTGAGTAATATGCATATTCCTTCCTTCTCTCCCTGGCAGGTCACCAATGCTGTTGTCACAGTTGCAGCTTAGTGAGCAGCTTGTACATCACTGTCCCCTCGAGTAACGTCACAGACCCCAATCCACATGGACTGTTTTGCTGCCATGTCACATTTATTTAATTGGTTTTCCACTGTCACACCACAGCTGCTTTTGATATTGCCCAATCAGCATTTTTCTCACTCAGCAAACATGTTTCGCATTATGTTTTCCCCAGATCAACAGGCATTCCTTTTTCTATCAGATGAAACTTCCAGCCCATAGTCTCAAGTGCTGTAGGCTCCTTTCTCTCAATTCTTCTTGCTTTCTGGCTGCATACTATTTTTCCAGTCAAATATAGCTTCTGGCCTTTATTCAGAAGCTACCACTTGCAAATCACTGTGAGATATGTGAAATGAAGTTTAGGTTATTACTAAATATTGTAGCTCCCCTTACGGTGTCTCTTCCCTTCCCCATACACAAATTTATGTGTTAATATTAATCATTATTGTTTGATTATGATCAAGGAGGCACTGACCTCCACTGGGATTTACAGTCCTTGCCTCAAACAGCCTGTTTTATTTGCATAATTTGCTGGTTTTCTATCTGTGCTGCTATTCTATGGCTGTGTCAGCATGTACCGACTGCGTGTGTGTTTGGCAATGAGCAGCAGACAGGTGGGTGGCTCACTTGCTCCCTGCCAGTGCTCAGCTTGCCCACAACTGCACTTGCAGAAGTATGGCCCCATGCTAGATGCTGTCCCTGATGTCCCTGGGACAGGGCAGGTTGTACTCGCTGCCACCCCAGTGTGGGGCTGTGTGGGCATCCTTTGGAGACTGTGGAACATAGAATGATAGAATGGTTTTGGTTGACAGGGACCTTAAAGCTCATCTAGTTCCAACCCCCTGCTATTGACAGGGACACCTTCCACTAGATGAGGCTGCTCAAAGCCCCATCCAACCTGGTCTTGAACACTTAAACAGCTCTCTGTGGAGTGCAATCCACTCTACTGTGGGCTGAGAGGGCTCTACCACTGGTGGGATGGCTGCCTCCCTGTGCCCCATTGCGTGTTTGAGAAGATCATGTTGCATGGCTTTGACCTTGGCTGAGGGGCCCACCAAAATTATTTAGCTATGGAAAAACACTGCACAAGAATAACATGGAGGAATTGTACAATACACAAATGCTATTATTCAGAGATAGGTATCTGCAATTTTTTTGTTCAGTTTGGGGCCACTTTCACAGATATACAAAGCAGCTGGTTTGCACCTGGTTTGTATCCAAAATGGCCTTTGCTCATGTATAAGTACATGACTAAAAATAACATTGCAGGTCTAATCTACTTACAGTCATAAAAACTTCAACTTCACTATGGGTACCCTGGAATAAGGGATGAAGTAATTTTGTCAAGTTTTAATGCAGAAACATTTTTTATTTACATTATTAAAAGTGGAGTTTAAGGCCAAGAACATGTATAGCCAGACATTGTTTGGGGCTTTGAAAACACGATTTCATGTTTATTTTTCTGTCTGGAAGGTGGCTGATAATCCCGACAATCAGCACATAGTCTGGCTGTTGGGCTTTCAAAGGTAGCAGTTCTTCTTGTCAATCTGGATCTTCAGTGACTATATTCAAGTTACAATTTAGAAAGCACAGAAGACATCTAATAGCAAAAAGAAGGTTCCATGAAAAGAAAACCATGAGGGTTAGTGTCGTGGTTTAAGCCCAGCCGGCAA
>NW_009929448.1:0-34530 GCF_000696875.1 Nestor notabilis
CACCAGACTTTACCCCTCCAAAATGGTGAACAAGATTAAACCTGTGACATTAGGATATCCTAGATTAGTGCTTTGCATCACAGTGACATAACATTTTCCATTCAGTAGCCGGAAACTTAAAGCCAGGTGAGCTGCGTCATCAACAGCAGTCAATGCCACACCATGTGCTGTTGGAGGAGGACAGGGGCACAGTCACACAGCAGAGGGGCTCTGCTCGAGCAGCTAGAAGAAAGAAAGCGGGCTAATTTCTATCTGAGACCCTAGACAACAGATGATGTTGAAAAGTCTGACTTTGTCATGGGCCTTCTGTAGAAAACAAGTTTAAAAATCAGACTATACTTCTTGCAGCATCTCTGGAACTTTGACTTCCAAAACTCTGAAGAAAACCAAAACACACACAAAAAGAACCCCAAAACAAAATGAAATAAAATAAAACAAACCAACAAATCAGACCTTGAACATTCTGGTTAGTTCATTCAAGGCTATTTTTCATTCTACTTATCACTGCCACCAACATTTTGCTTAGTCTTGATGAAAATGTTGTCATTCCACAGTCAGATGTTTTTACATGTACATTCATCATCGCCTGATATATCCTGACCTTAGTTAAAACTTATGTTTTGTAAACTGTACTTTTATGTTAACAAGCCCTTAGGCTATGTTCTTAAAAGTTTACATTGAAAAATCATTTATAACTGGTTTGTTTGAGTTACGCCTGTTGCAAAGTCATCAGAAAGGGCAGTATTAATTAGCAATGGCTTACATATAGTCTAGACAATAAAAAGGTAAATCATTTTACCTTTTTGAAAAGCTTTCAGTGATTTACCAGCTCTAACAAATGATACTGATATAAATTACATTTAAGGGAAAAAAAATTGCAGTATGATTTACAACAAAGCTGCTCCATTTGAATAATTTATTTTTCCTTGAAATATTTTCATTATATACACACATTGCTCAAATAAAAATATGCTTATTGTGAAATTGAGATGGCCAACAAAAAATCTCAATTAATTCCATTTGTTGTGCAATCGCTTGGTTGGAGGATTAAATAATAAATTTCAGTTTATTGCATAATGTCTTAAGTTTCATTATAAAAGATTTGTTTTCATTTGGGAATGTAATGATGACAATTACACTGAATATTTAGATAGTGTGCACAACAAAAAACTTTCCAAAGGTCTAGCAAACCCTTAGCTGCACGTATAGTTTCAGCAGAATCAAGGAGACAGTTTGTCTGGGTTACACACTGAAGGATTGAGCCTTTATTGCCAAACACCCTCTATAAGGGCCTGACATAACTTTGTGAAGTCTTATTAAACATGTATTATTGAACCATTGGAGTTCATCTTATTTATTCACAATGTCACTGCTAAGAGCCATAGGAGTTTTGGATCATGACACTTTGCAGCCCATGATGTTATTTTAGTTCATAATTGGTGGTGACAAAGCCACAAAATAGTAATATCTTGTTAATGCCAAGAAAAATAAAATAGCAGTCAAACATTTATCTTACATCTACCTTCGTTTGGAAACAGATTGCTTTGTCATCCTTGAGGAGATTGACACCAGATCACCATTTCTGCATCAGTTTGGATCATAACCTGCTTTCTGGACCACATATGTTGCAGTTTATCCTCCTGTCACCTGATACCACAGAGGTCAGCGTGGCAGGGGGTGAGGAGGAAGGACTGACAATACAGAAATGACTGCAAGCCAAAGGCATTCTTTTAGGCTGATTCTGATCTCAGAGCAACCAAAGATCAGCATGTATTTAAACAGATAGGGTTACTTTAAATAAATGTACAGTAGCAAAAATTCCAGGAAACCCTAAGACAAACTGGAAAAAATAATCTGCCTGTAGCTTTCCTATTTTGTATTGGAAAAAAGAAAAAAAGGAAGAGGTGGGGTTTTTCCCAAGACACAGAACAGCTGAAATGACGGAAGAAGGGAGGACTAACATGCTCCTACGCCAGGGCTTCATTCAGCCTGAAGACAACCACTACTAACTCAGGAGACATATGCTTCTTTCATCTCTCCCATTTTTCACTGACAAAGGTAACAAACTGTAGATGAACAAGAAATAAAAACCTCCATCCTTGAGCTGTTTCTTGATCCCTTTCCTATCTTTACCTCCCATTTTCTGTTCTTCTTTTACAGACCCATCCTTTCCCAACAACTGCAGGCACATATTTTTGAAGTAAATGAATCTGAGTGAGCTCTTGCTGACCCACATTAAATACAGATGCATGTCATGGAAGCCAGAAAAACTGTATCAATATCAAACTGGTGTGAGCAAAAGTAGAATCAGACCCAGTGGTATAAAGGTATGGAAACATATATGTCCCAGTTGCCTTTTATTCACATCAGTTTAACATTAACGAGGTGCTATTGGCTTCAGTGGAATGGTTTGTGACTTACAGAAGCAGAAGTAATTGGAGATGCCAACGGCGCGTGTGTTGTTTGGCACTGCTTTCTCTGTGGAGCACAGGAGCAGAAACACTGGGAATGACTTTCCCTGCCTGACCCTACCCCAAGCCCTCTCCCCTGCTCCTGGCTGAGGTTATTCTTGCCCATCTGCTCTGGCAAGAAGCTCCCACACATGTGCTTGGCATCAAGCATATCCATGAGGGCTCTTTCCATCCTTTGGCACTGCACTCCAGTATGTGGCCGAGGTATAGTGGACAGGCTCTGTGGCACAGCCCCTGTTTCCACGCACAGCATATTTCTCTGTGAGTCAGTCTCAAGTGACTATTTGTACCCAGACTCACTGACAGGTTAAAGAACAGTTACCACAGGCAGAAGGAAAGAAATATTTTACGGGTTTGTAATTCATTAAAGCACTGGACATGTTCCAATATGAGTCTACTCTCAGGTAGGAAAGAAAGGAGGCATGTTCAGACTGTGGTCTACAGCAACACACCTGTAGAATTTGGGAGCATTTCTACTGATTAAAACTCTATTTTCTGGGTGTTCTGCCTGTGCCAAGAGACTCAAGCACATAAATCCAAGGTAATGCCCTTTTGCTTGCATGATTCAGGCTTCTGTCATTTCAAGTTTTAACGGTAGATTTTAAGAGGATCATTTCAACCATGCCCTATTAGACAAACACTCATGAGACAAAAAAATTCCAGCATAGCACAAACAAAAAAATTACCTTAGATCTTCTCGGGTGTGGTTCTTTGGTGCCTTATACTTAAGGGACTTGAATGCATGTGAAGGAAAACACTTGAAGGATACTTCTACTATGTTATAGTCACACATTTACCTGGTCAAAGAAAAGGGTTCTTGTCTTTTCTGTTTTCAAAAACTTGTAAAATATATTTTACAAGACTTCAGAGTCTTTGGCCAAGATCCAGAAGCCAGTATATATCTTCGTACTAATCAAAAATGAAAAGTTTAACTAGAAGTCAGTAAAATTGTGTCTTCTGGCAAAATTGATGACCATCTAGTAGGATGTGACAGCACTGGCCTTCAGATGTCAAACCTGGTCACCTGTTACTTTCCACAACAGCTGTAACCAAGGTCTTTCATGATAGAAATAAAAACTTTTTTCTTTTTAAAATTCACAGAAAGCTTTAAATTCCTCCTATTTTTTCAAGAGGAGGCAACATATGTGTGACACCAGAGAAGAACCTAAAAAAAAAGTATGTGCCAAGTAAACATTCACAAGCTGTCATGCAGATTCAAAATTATTGCATGTTCTAATTTTCCTTCTAATACTTTACCTGCTACTGTCAATATATCTCTTCAGTCCATCCGATGCCAATTTGTACACACTTATCCAGTGATTTGTACAACTTATACCATGTATTGTAATGTGTTTTTCAGAATAGTAGACAAATTTATGTCTTAATAGATAGAACAGATGAAGCTATAATAAGGGGAAAGACAAAAAGTAAATTGAAAACTAGATTCTCTTGCCCTGCCCAGGCTGTAGCTAAATGCACAGAGAGTGGAAACAAGTCTCCCAGAAATATGTCAAACCAAGCAACAGAAATGCAGCCTACATGCACAAAGAGTGAGCAGCAGTGCTGCCAAGCCCAAATAGTCACAAGGCAGAAATGATGCCCTAGAAAACCAGGAGATGTTAAAGCTTAATGAATGTAAAGGTTCATTTTATTTGTAGGTGAAGTTTGCATTTGAAATTCATGCTTAGAAGTTTTTTCTATCCCTACAAAGCCTAAAAACTTTTAGTAATAGCTAAGCTTCTCACATGATTGCAGGAGTTTGTAGAAAACATCAAACACAGAGAGCTTGAATAGGCAAACTGACAATTCTGAAGGCACAACTAACCAGGACATAAAAGGCTGAAGCCATATCACCATGGCTGAAAGTACACCTCAGACCTGGAGAGAAATGATCCCAACAGAACTGAGCGCCAGCCACGCAAAATCTCACACCTGGCATCCACCACAGCATGGCTGGTGCTTTCCAGTCCTGGCCTCGGGGTAATGTTTCTCCTTCTGGATCTGAATATTTGAGCAAGTCTCTTATGGGTAAATATAGATCAGGCAAGTACATTTTGCTTGGAAGGAGGGCATTTATGAGCAAACATGTCCAATTTATTACTTTACTGTGGGAGAACTGTGTGTTGGTTTCTTCCCACACAACCAGCACCACAAAGAGAAAAGAAACACACCTCTAACTTGTACAGTAAAATCTGCAGAATAGCCAGAACACTAGGATTAGCAGCCTTGGTCTCTCTGCCTTCCATTTAAAACCAAAAATGGTATTACTTTTTTTTTAATGCACATCATTCTATATATTTCTTTTGAACAGATTTCAGGAACCAGCACTGTTATTGCAGTTCCTTTCCTGAAGAAAGCCAGGAAGCAACAGAAGCTTGCTTCAGAAAGCTAGCCAGGTCAGCCACCAGCCTTCAGAGAGACATGTGTTGGACATTTTAAAATCACTGGAACAAACTTTTTTCTACACTGATGCAGTATCATTGATTTCACAGGGGTCACAGTGCTGCTATGAGTGAAATTTTGCCGAGTTACAAAATCAGAGCAGCAATTATTGATCTGTAGTAGTTTACTCAAACCCCTTAAACCAGCAGACCTGTGTTTTATTGAGAGAGGAAATGTCAGTTGAGATGCCAGTGTTATCCCATCTCTTGCCAAAAAAAATATAAAAATGGAGTTGGGTGATCTCTAAGTGCAGCCATTCCTACGTAGCACAGAAGCGAGCACACTGGGAAATCAGAGAATAAGACACAAAAATGGAAAGTCAACTTGTGCTTGTGGAATTTTGAAAATGCACCTCAGTGCCTGTGGACCTCTCCCCAACGTAAATTTTATTCTGGTATCTTAATGACTTTACTAAAAATTAAATAAAGGAAGAAAAGAAAAAAGAAAGGTCTAGATTCTCTCTGAGGATTATGGGCATACAGTCAGTACTTGCCTTGCAGGAGTAACTGCATCAGCTAAACAGGGGTAACTCTCAGGTGGAAACAGGTAAAGGAATCCAAGAGCACTAGCACTGGCTGAGAACAGTGTGGCCAGTTTGCCCAGTCAGGACTTGCCTCTTATTCCCAGGGCTGTCACAAGAAGAAACTTTTCCCAGGGACAACAAGGCAGGGCACAGGGTCCCCTGAGGGGTTGTGAAGCCCCATCTGCAGAGGGACTTGATTAATGCGGTCTGATGTCATTCAGCTCCAAAAGACTCAGGACTTCCCTAGGTTTCTTCCAATCTGAATTATATTCTGATTCTGTATGATAATGATAATTACCCTAAATCAGAACAAACCATTACCCTGTACCATGTTTCACATGATAAAGTGTAAACGAACAAACTTAAACGAAAGCAAATACAGAGAAAAAATTGAAGCTCACATATTAAAAAACTTTTGCCACTCGAAACACCATTTTTAGGCAGTGTTTGAATGGAGAAGTGACTTTATCTTCCAGGTGTCCCACCCGTTTACCACACGTGCTACCCTCCAGGTTGCTGCCGTTCTCATGGTTTCAGTGTTCCAGCTCAGCTCACACTCTCCCACGCCCATGTCAGGATACACCATCCAGTGATGAAATCTGCTGTCACCAAATGCCACGGCAAAACCCCAAGCAGAAGCGAGGCAAGGTTTCACTCCTGTTAGTGGTAGGAAGCCTTCATGCTCAGCCTGGAATGAATTAGGAGCTGCAGACTCAAGTGGAGCCTCTGTTGGTGAGGCTCTTTGGTGAGACAATGCCCTTAATTTTCAGCCTCCACCATGGGCAAGGTGCACAGTATTGAGAGTTTCTCACATTATGGTCAGATGGAAGTTCTCCACAGCCTCCTGTTGCAATGGCCTGGTACAGAAGAGCTGAGTTTTATGATAGTCTTTTCCACTGCCAGATCTGTAAGGTACACCAGCAGGTCTCTCAGCAGCTCCCAGCAGCAGACAGACAATTGATAATAGATATATAGCTATAAATTTTAATTCCTACTTTAGGAGCCAGTGTAAATGTCTCACTGGCCAGTAGATTTATGCAATAATTGACATCCTTTAAAGTTGGAAATTACACAGATAGCATGACCACAAACAAAAATATGTTCCTATCATATTGAAAATAAACTTTGCTTTCAATTCAGCAGATAAGTATGCTTCTTTTTAAAGAACTGGTTTATGATATGGGATATTTCTTCTTTGGCATTTTTAGTACATAGGACCTTAAATTTAGGTTACAAAAGAACCATACTGACCTTTTCCCAGAGCTTAAAACACTAGACAATTTCCATGGCGCTCAGAGGTTGATCAGAGCTCTTGAAAACTGGACCAATGCTTCGAAATTTTAGGAACCTAACTTCCAGGTTCGAGTCCTGACAATCCTGGACTAACAAGTTTCAGAAATCAGTATTTTTCCTTAGTTAAATACAGACAATTATAGACAAGCCTTACTGGAGTCAGATATACAGTCAAAAGTTTGAAATGCTTTGTGTTAGTAATACTTCAACAAACTCTACAGGCAAGAAGCACCAGTTATCAAAAAGAGATTTTAAAAACATAGATCATCTGTTTTTCCGTCTCTCCAAATGGAATTCTGAAATGTCATCAGTTTAAGGTTTCAGATGAGAAGATATTTTTATCCATTTAAGAAAAAAAATCCATTTCCCATGCATTAGATTCATGCAAAACTCCAATGTTAGAGGCTCTGTCCATTCTGCTCACTGATATAAATTGTACTCTGACAATCCCAGTGATGGGATTGGAAATGGGTTGAGCACCACAGCATCTCATAAGACTGTCTGGCTCCTCAGTGCTATTCCTGCAGATAAGATATAATTCGTGCTCCCCTCAGGCACCAAAGGCAATGTACCAGTGCAATAATCTTCCAAGTATCCCAAAATTTACAAATAATTGTAAAGACCTGCTAATATGGTTTAGTTCAGCAACTCTTCACAGTGCTGAGTGCTGACAGAAATGTCAACTAAGAGGGTATTAAACAGCCTTAAGGATGCCTTGAAGGACAAGGCTTGTGAAGCAGTTATTCTAAAGAAAAGGTACCAAGAAGCATGTTGAACATATGAGAATTGTGGCCTCTCCAGCCTCTTGTTTTGTTCATAGTCCTTATGACAACCAATGTTTTGGATTTTTTTAAAACACCCTAACAAATGGTACAGGAATTACAATAGTGAAGTTACAGCACAGTCATAGATACGTTGTTTGTTCAGTCATGTTCAAATTCAGTTTCTAAACTGCTATTTAGGTTGAAGAATGGAAGTCTCAGTGGAATTGGTGTGTATATATCTGAACAAAGTGACTTTTTGTATTTTCTCAGCCACTCATTCATGCCTTCTGAACACTTCTACAGGCACAATCCTGACTAAATAGCTCATCTTAAGTAAGATATTAATAACAAAAAAATAGTTACAGTTCTGCAATATTTACCCCTCTTCTCCTCACTTATTGTGGCCACAAAATTAGGAGAACTAACACTTAAGAGATCAAACAAGTTAAGGCACAGGTATATTTTAAATGTACGTAATCATAGGAGTAGAGAAGGCAAAACTTCATCAGCATTAATAAAAACAGACTTCCTGACAAGCAGTAGTTCTTGAGCTCCAAGCTACACAGCCTCATAGGTGTCCAGTCCTAACTGCTGGCTCTCAGCAGTCACATGCAAACCACATGGCCTTTATTAAGAGAGTTTTTGGAAGTTCAAAGGAGTTACAGAGTTCTATAGACAAATGAAGGTGTTTCATACAACCACTTAGAACAGCATTTATATTGACTCAGATGACCCCTCTGTTAATTCCACTGAAATTAATGATGTGAAGTGATCAAGGGAATAAATTTTTTGGTGCCAGCTGAGGCAACATTTTGTCCCATCTCCCTCGTGCCAGAGTCAGGTGTGCTGTGCCTCTTGATGCCTCCAGTAGAGCTCTGGATCTCCACCCCCATCACCATGCTGAGATGCACAGCAGGAAGATGCTATTTGCTACTGGCTCCTGCCAGTGAAATGCTCAGGAAGGCGTTTCAGAGCTCATCCTCACAAAGTCATCATGAAGGCCTGGAAGTCCCTGTCAGACTTCAAGAGGTATTCAAGATCGTGTCTCAGATTCTCCATGGAGCTGTGATTACCTGTAGCAATGTTCCCAAGACATCTCAGCAGAGAAGCAGTTGTAATTTTTACATTAAGAAAGAAAATTTAAAACTTCCATTCATTTTCCTTTTGAAGCTGGATAGGATGAGTTAGGGCAGTGCATTGTTACTAACTTTCTGTTTTGCTACAGATTTCTTTTAGCTGAGTCTGCCTTTGCCTCAACTATCCCATCCATTAAATGGTATTACCAGTAATTCAATCCTTCACATGAGCGTCTTATAAGTAAACCTGTAGACACTGTTAAGCACTCAAACAACAGTAAGGAGACCCTTAAGTACCAGAGAGAGATGGCAGGCTCATACATTGCTTAAAAGAAACCAGACAAATGCCATGACTATCAGAGTTTTTTTATAATTATGACTGTGAATACATTCATCTTCCATAAAAATGCCACTTTATATCTTTGCATTAAATTTCTCATATAATGAGTATTTCTGATAAAAATGCATGCCTACAACAACAAATGAAAGTCAACTAAGAGACAGTCACTCATATTTTATTCTTCTGGAAGTGGAAAACACAAGCACATAAATCAAAGTGACCCTAAAGCAGTGACCAGCATGCCCTGAGCAGATCAACAGTGGTTTCATTGACCTCCAGTCTCATACAGGGTCATATTTTCACACAGATGAACTGGTCTTGAACTGCCTTGCCATTGCATTGTGCACAAAGAGACCCCAGATGAAATGTGTCTCTGCTTTCTGTTAGGATACCTGGATCGCTTCCCAAAACAAAAAAAAATCAATCCCACATTCCATTTTAAAAAGTGCCATTTTTCTGGATCCTTTTCTTCTAGTCTTGTTTTTCATAAATACCTTTGCATGAATTTACAGTTGATATTCACATTTTAAAAAAATAAAATAAAAGTAATAAAGCCAGCACTCAGAATTTGTTAATAAAGCTTTTTTATTGTTTCTGAAGATTTTTCTAAGGCACTTTCTTTTGCTTGTAAGACTCAGCCTATTCAGTAAATGCATAAACTCTGGGCAGCTCATTTGAAAGCTGTAGACTTTCCTCCTAATAGACATACACTCATATCTCCCTTACATTACAGTAGTATTTCACAAATGTTAATGTGATTAACCTTGCAGTTTTCCAGCTTGGTGGGAGGGAGCACTGAGGCACTGACTATAAACAAGAGGTTCAGACCTTTGCTGAAGGACACCACAAAGCTTACATGCCATCAGAGCTTTCTAAATATACTTGTATAATGTTCAACCAGTGGGTAAGCCTTGTTTGTCTCCCAGCATCAGATGGCATCCAAGCCTCTAGCTGGCTCTCAGCACAGGGATGAATTTTGTGAAAATCAGAGCATGCCGTGGCCATGAAGAACATCTGTGACATAAGCAGGAGCTGAATCCAAACCAGCTAACTCCCAGTTTAACGTTTTAATCACAAACTCAGCCTCACTGTTATCCTGTAACGTCTCTCTACACCCTTTTAAGAATACTCCCAGGGCAAGATGAGCAGTCAGCAAAGGTAGAAACAGACAAATGGATGGCTGTGCAAGCTAGGTCACCTCTGGAGATGTGGATTCTAGTTCCAACCCTAAGGATTTCCCACGGATTTTATAAAATAATCATGGCAGCTTTGAGGGTAGCTTCTGTGGCAGAACTGTGAAAAACAGAAGCAAAATTTGCTTCTTTCACAGGCCCACATTTTTTTTCTAATTTCAGTTCCACCATTCGTATTAATGACAAATGCACAATGTTTTTGTTGCCTTCTTTTTTGCAATGGAAGTGATTTCTCTCTGTCAAAATCAATCACCATATCAGTTTTAATCAGATAAAGCTTTTGGCTTCTACTATCTAAATTGCCCTTCCCACAGTGCCTAAGACAAGCATCAGCACTCCATCACAAAATAAATGTGTTGATATTTGATAGCTCATTTGAACACGATGGTATTTACATCTTAGTTGGTTAGATTTTCATTTAACACAAGTTATGAGTTCACATTGAAAATAAAAACAATACTTCTCTGTTCCTCTTGCCATTCATGTCTACTTTTGTTTCAGCCTAAAATAACACATTGCTGGAGGGTATTTTCTTAACACTGCCAAGCCTGAATGCAAGCCCTGTGGAAAATGTTTGTGTTGGGCTTGCCATGGTCCAGGCTAATAACAACGTGATGATGTATAGGTGAATTCCTGCTCCTCAAGTCCTCTGTGACATATGGATTAAGCCTGCCCTTATCTTCTAAGACATCTGGATGAGTGTCTGGGTTTTAAATTCACAATGAAATCACTAGGGACTAGAGTTATGTTATGTGCTTATGAACAAAGTGGAATATCCCTGGTAAGGGCAAGAGTGGATTACCTTAGATAACTCTACTTAAACCAGGGAACATTTGAGAATGTTGAAGAACGGAAAGAGGTTCCACCAATAAAAACAAACACAGGCTTAAATTTGTGTTCTGTGTACTAAACATTTTAAAGCTCCTGGAGGTTGAAATATGACCACATGTAAATGGGCTGATAAAGTTAAGGCAACTCTTGAAAGACCAGATCAGGCTACTCAGGACAACTACCAGCACTAAATCCTAATGGTATGCATAAATCATTTGGAGACAGATTTATTCAGAAGATGCCACTTTAAAGTCAAAATACTCTGCTTTAATCACCAGAAATAGTACGTGCATGCTAACATTTGCAGAAAATGCTCTAGGGCAACATGAAATTAGTATCCTAAAATTCCTAAATACATGCTTTTCCTGAGAAGATTTTTATCAATTTATGCCCATAAAACTGTCAGAAAAAAAGACCTGTGAGAACATAAAAGGGTCAGTCCTGCCTACTACAGCACAGCCATGGACAACATTAAAAACATCAAAGTTCATATGATGTTCATGGTTGGGTGTGAGTGTTACAGAGCTGAATAATCAGCTTGCCAGCCCCAAATCCTGTGATCCAGGACTACTGCAGTTTCCCAGCTTCACTGTAGCCCTGAGACTTTATTCCCTTTTTGCAGCCTTTGTAGAAATTTCCTCCATGCTCTCAGCCCCAAGTCAGGCTATAATCCCAAGGGCCCAAGCCTGCCTTGCTTACCTGTGGTCATGGCAATGTATGTTCAGGTCTGGCCTGCCAGACAGCCCAGCCTCAGCAACGTGGATATGGGCTCTTCTATTGCCTTATTTAGCAACACACAGGAGAAACAGGAGTGAATCTGATTAAAAGCCTGAAGAATCCAGGCTCATATTCCAGTATTGGCTGCGAAGTGTTCCTCTTCTTCTTGTGCATTTAAGCTGCATCAGTGCTGAACACTCTCAATATGGAAAAAATGAAGGCACAAATAATAACAATGAAAATAAAATGACCAAAGTTTCATTTTGTTTTGTATATTAACTACGTCTTCTATTCTGTTTATTAAGTTAAAAGCAACCTGGACATATCGAAAACTTTTAGTAAACCACAGAGATTAATATATACTTAGGAAGGTTTCTGTTAATACACTGTTTTAGTTAATAAATGTGCAACCAGCTATTCCATTTTAAATAAGTAACAATATAACCTGCAGAAGTTGGGATTTCTTTTTTTTCCCCTTAAATATCAGTAAGAAATACAGTAGGTTTCTCTGAAAAGTGTGGAAAAACTTTGGTGGGATCAAGATTTCATTCATTTTCATTTTCATCAGAGCAATCAAATAAAACTTTTTTCTCCTCCTTACTTATATACTCTCTTCGCTTTTTCTCTGCCTAGATAGGAATATTTTCTAAATTAAGTGTCTGTGCCGTTGCTATATAGACAAGTTGTTCTATTGAAGCTAATCCAATCATGAAAGAGCTAAATGAGGTGTCAAGCTTTCTTTTTGATCCTTGGTTTAACAAGAGTTTTAATCAGTAATAGATCTAACATACATGTGATGCTCTGCAAGTAACACAAGGAAAGTATATCATTTTCTTTTCTGTGCACTTCACCTGCTTACTTTGCTTAACAAGAAATCAAAACACAGATCCCGTCTTTATTGATCATATGTTAGATACAAAGGGGAAAGCTCTGTGCAACTGAACTTTCTCTAAATTTGTATCACTGTAGACTACAATATTTCAAGGGGAAAATGCCAACTTTGCCCTCAGCATTTTGTCGAGGACACTGGCCCTGGAAAAATGAACATGGGACACAAGACACCATTATATGCCTTTCTTATGTGTTATTCACAGCCATTTCTTAACAAAGTAAAATGTCCAATATCTCACCAAAGAGCCTCAGGCCAGCCTTGTGAACATAGATGTCCTGCTTGGCTGGAAAGCTGGTGGGGTCCTTAGTATATGAAATTATATATCACTCTGAACCATTTGAAAGACACTAGAGAGATGGCTGAGATTTATTTTTCTTTTCTTTTTGCGTGGAGATCCTACAGCTCTGAGCAAGGCAGATGAGCTACCGAGGGTTGTAGTCAGTCTCTCCAAAGCTGTTGCCACCCACAGGTGCCTGCCGCACTCCTACAGCAGCAGTTACACCTCTGTGCTGCAGGGTGGAAGGGGATGCTCTCAGCATCTCAGCTTTGCAGACCAACATATTAGTTTAAACCACTGGTAAAATGCTGGAGTAGTATTTCCGGTTGTGCCATAAGGGCAAAGACCTGGGTGGCAGCTGTATCTGAATTGTGCATTTACCACTGGAAGCTGTTGCCAAATGGAAACTGAGTCAGAGCACTAATATCAGATCAGAGGGTTTACTGTATGGATAAGAGCCAGGTCAAGTGCCTAAAGAGTCTGGGCTTAACATCACACCTTCTAAAAGACAGTAGGTTGGTGAGAAGGAGTTTCCTCATCTTTGACAAGTTAGCAGGTGTGTGTGGGGATGAAGACAAAGCTCCAGGTTGCCAGAGGAAAGCAGGAAAGCTTCCAAGACCAAGCAGATTTGCATCTCATGCCTCCAACAACTGTGGGTAGGCTGAGCAAATTTGCTTTCAGTGTTCAAATGAAAGCACTGCCATTGAGAGCAGCAGTGGTACCCCATGCAACAAACAGATTCAGCCTCAGCTTTCCTCTGCAAGCATGTGTGGGCCCACTTCAACTACATGTCTATCCTGTTGTTCTGCGGAAGCCTGACAGGTTCAGTCTTGTCAATGCATGTACACCTAGAAGGGCCAATCTTGCAATCGTTTACTCAGGCACATGGGTTGCACATAAGTAATGAGCTGCTAGCATCCTAGCATGTTAGACAATATGCTGACAATGTCATAACATTATTTCATCCTTCTTAAAAGATAAGACCCAGCCTGTTCTGACCTGCTCGGGTCATTATCTTGTTACCACAAGATCCCCTGTAACTAAGTAGTTTAGAGTATGTAAAGCTGTAATTTGCACTAAAATGAATTAAGTATTGCTTACAGTTTGCCACTAAATTACAATGGACAAAATAAAGCATCTAGGATGCCTCTTTCAAAGTCTTCCAGATGAATTTAAATGTACACAGATGCAAAACTCTTGATGGAATAGCATTAGAAGCAAGCTGGAGCTGGGTTGGCTAATTTTCACACTAACTTGCTTAAAAACAAGAAGGAAAACAGTGAAGATCTTTATACAGGCCATCAAAAAGCCTGACTGCAAGTGGTTCCAATTTGCTTTAGTAATTAAATCGAAAGGAGTTTAAGGGTTTTTCACCCAGGTCATTTACTACTTTGGAATTTTACTGCTTGCTTTGCAAAGAAAACAAACTGGAATGAGTCACTAGTGAGTATAAAGAGTGGATGAACACTGCTAAACAAACCAAACAGTGAGCTCAAGTGGATATAGAAAACACAAGTCAGAATTCTAAATATGGATCTGAGAATAGTGTAAAAGGATTAGAGGTCTTTGTCACATGAAGAGCAAACCTGCATGCCAGCATGCCTTTCCAGTGCAAGCAGACACTGATCAAAGTAACATCTACCAGTTTGTAAATATGCTAATCTTCATGTTTACACAAAAGTGTCAGCACTTGCTTTACATCACAAAGAGCCTCATACAGTTGAAGATTAATTACTTCCAACACCGAGATAGTGTGTAAATATTGGTTTCAGCAGAACCCTACCTTTTGCCGTATTTACACAGCTCAGCAGAGGTGTATGTTGCTAAGAAAGTTAATTCAGGGACACTTACAAAGTGTCAAATATCTCCATCTTTACACAGATAGATAGATTTTTTACAGGTATTTTTTGGTGATTATGTGGAGCTGGGGTTAGGCAGGTTTAGGCTCCATGTTGTAAGTGCTGGATGGAAAAATATTTTTGCCTTTTTGTACAGATTTTCGCTCTGAATAACTATCTCCCCTAAACTTGATTTGTGCCTTCAGCTTTTGCACTTACATGTGATTACAAAACATTAAGATCTAATTTTTTCACTCACTGGCTTAATACCACTTTCCTGTATTATAATGGCTTAGAGTCACCTCAGTCTACAGGGCTCTTGACAGCTTCCATATCTGCTTGCTGAACACCCTGTTCCACCTCCTGGTTAGAGAAGGGTGAAAATTATATCAGGAACACACAAGCACATCATTTTCTAATAGTGAATTTCAGAAAGCTTCAACTATGCTATAAAAGAGGGAGAATAGTTACAATACACATTGAGACAGAGATCAGTACCTACTGCTGCATTGTTGCAATGGGGAATGACAATAAGAAGATGAAGCCAAGGTAAGACTGGATTTCTAAGGTTCGTGTGCTTAAGTCATGGCTCACAACATCTCTTTAAAAGATATTTTACATTTTCATTTCCATTACTGTGTATAATCCTAGAACGGTTTGGTTTGGAAGCGGCTTTAAAGCTTATCTAGTTCCAACCCCTGCCCTGAGCAGGAACACCTTCCACTAGACCAAGCTGTTCAAAGCCCTGTCCAATCTGGCCTTAAACACTACCCCTTGCAAAAAATCTAGTGGCAATTCTAATACTAAACGGCCAACGGCAACAATTAAAAAAAAAAAATAAAGAAGGGATTGCTTTCAAGTGGGAATTCTCAATTCTCTTCACTTCTTCCTCTCTGTTAGTGCTCAGCACTATGACTGCCACAAGAATGTCACCACTTGCCAATAAATACTATCACATTTGTTCCCTATTCTAAGCTAAGAAAAAAAAAGAAAAAAAAGTGGGATGTGGAATGTTGACAAAAGATTGCCAGAGTAAAAAAGAATGAATAGATGAGGATAATTCGAGGATTTAAAGAAGAGACTCAAAGACAATCTTTAGAAAGAGAGAAAGAAATAGCTTCCACGTGAAATACTAAACTGGAGTAGAAATATTTCCATATTAAGTACTCAGTGATGTTTCACAGGAGTACTTGCTGCCCAAGTCAGCCAGTCTTGCACTTTCCTCTTTACTGTGCATGCAACAAGATGGCATTGGCACCAGAAGGTGCTCCCAAAGCACAGGGGTTGGCTGCAGGCAGGCAAGACTGACAAGGTGACACATGGGCTGCTCTGTTCCCCAGTCCCTGTCACCACGAAGACAGCAGACCCCAGCCCAGGTGGTGGCAGGGCAGCGAAGGCTGTGGGCAGCGCCGTGCCAGGCTGGTGCACATGGCAGCAGCAACGGGTGGAGCAGAGACCGAGGCTGGTGTGGTTAAATCAACATGCTCCATCTCACATTTGCATAGGGCAACACAATCATCAGATTAATTACTAATTACAGTGGATTGCTCGTAAGTAGGTTCACAGCAATAATAGTAATAAAGACTAAAAGAAGCATTATTAGCATAGTTAATTATATGACCATTGGCGAGATTATTGATGGAGATACAAAATGCTGTTAAACAAGAAAGATACCTTTGACATTGCTTAAGAGAAGCTTTGTTATTGCTTCATATCTTTTTGGATTTTTCTAATCATCTCATCTGTGTTCCAAAAGTGCAAAAAAACAGTAATTATCTCTGTTTAATCTTTGACTAACAATTGTTTATGAGTCTAATGGAACAATAGTGTTTCTAAAATATAAGTAAACCCAGTAATCTTTATCAGCGTAAAACTTTCAGCCACACTGAACTGGGTTGTGGGAATCTGTCGTGTGATGAAAGCAGACAATAGTAATTTATTGGTTTAGTCATAATCCTTTCAGTAGTCCAGATTGCTGTTGCAAATTTGTTCAAAATCTGCTACCATTCACTGAGCAACAGTACAACACCTGAAGCAATAACATGGGTGGGGAATGTAAAGGAGCTCTCGGATATTCATGTGTGGCATGAGTTAGACAAGGCCACAGAAAAGGAGTTGAGAACAATGTTGCATAAACCAGAGGGAGATTCCTGTTCTCCCACAGCATATATGCAATTTAATCTCCAAATAGAGATTCAGTTTAGCTTTTCAAATGCTTCAAAAGTATGAAAAAGAATTGTTCATTCAGCAGTTATTTCTTATCCTTTTCAGAGTGACCACATGCTCTTTTAGAGGATCTACTGCAAGGAAACTCCATCACACTCCCATTTAAAAGTATTTATTTTAATACACACTATTTTCTCTGTAGATTTTTATTTTTTTTGTGCACTTGGCAATGCACAGCTCGCTGTTCAGTCAGCCAGTTGGCCCATTGTTGAACATGGCAACTTCAAGAATAAATATTAATATTTTTAATCATCTAGTTTGGCAAAGGAATTGAGGAGCAGCTGCTGAATACACAGCTACCTTTAATTTGTGTTCTGAAATAGGCTGGACTTGACTGCCTGCCTTTAAAAATCTCCTAGAAGGCAAACCCCTGTTGGAGTCTAACTTTGACTGCAGATATAATTATAAACTCTTGTTGAAAGGGAGGCAGAATTGTGACCAAGTGATACAAATCTGTTTTCAGAGCAACACTCAGCAAACAAACAATCCTCCCAAGCGCTTCAAGGAAACACGGCACAGTACAAATGGCTGTGTTAGCACATGTTTCCCCCAACATTATATTCTGGTTATGTTCTGATCACTTAATGCTAGTCATCACATTTTATGAACCTCACCCATGAAAACTAACATGCAAACTGAAATTTAGGACTCCTGACCTTTAACACAAAATGGCCATAGGTGTTCCCACAGCTGTTAAATAAACCTATGTTTATGGAGTCATAAATGTAGCACAGGTGAAGTTTCCAGTGATGTAATAACAACTTCCATCACTGCGCAGTTTGTCATTTATACAGCAGTGTACCATCACCGGTGAATATTGGTTTACAATAACAGCACAGGTTCCTTGGATTAAATCACTCTTTTTTCATTTATGAGTCATTCGACCTTTAACCTTGCAGAGGAAGATCAAACCACTTCTGAAGGCCCCAGTCTTTTAACCCAGGAGCACAACAGTTGGTTAGATAACTAAGGAGGTTGGTATGTGCCCCCAGGGTTTCACAAACAACTGTCCTAGATCTTTTATAAGATAATCTTAACATAATCATGTAGCCACAAATTGTCGTGTAAATTCCCAATTAAAAACACCAAATAGAAGCTGTAAATCATGACACAACTGCCACCTTTTCAGCACTGAACTACAGTTTGAAAAGCTATAGAGAAGCTCTTGTTTGTGCTTGTTCCAGCACGCAACAAGCCAACAGCAAAACAGTCCATTTGATTTACAAGCCAGCAACAATGCAACAGAAAACTGAAACTGCTCAAACTTTAACCTAAGCTGCAATGAAGAACATAGAACTTACAAAACTGCTTCATCCTCCAGTCAGGACTATGCTTGTAAAAATGAGCATTTGTGTTGGCACAGTTCCACACCCTCTCCTTGTCCTAATTTACTATAAATTGTGGCACACTCCTGTTGGAAGGATTGATGGCTATTTGGGGGGTGGGAGGAGAATTTGATTTGGAAAATGGCAGCTTAATTGCAATACAAAATGTTAGACAAATAAATAGTTATTAAAGCCCTTGTTTCATGGTTGATTGGCTTCTTTCCACAAACTTCAGTAAAGTTTGGATCAGACCTGAACTGAAGACATTATCCCTGTGCATGGAGGGAAATACCCCATCTGCTGCAGCACCTCAGCAAGGATCCAGCTGAGCTGCAGGTAAAAGGACTCATGGTGGCTGCAACGTGTTATTCAGGACATGGATTTCCAGCCTAGCTCATGGTACTATAGATGCCTCGATCTGAGCCATCTGCTCTTCTCCTGCCATCATCAAAAGGCAATATCTATTTTCTTTGCAAAGATCATTCTATAGCCTAAATTATTTCAAGATCAGCCTTTAGCAGTAAGCATCTTGGCTGCTTTCTCTGCACATGCACTCACCTGCAAATCCACTCAAACACAGCCCTTCCCTGTAACATCCTTCCCCACTTTGGCAGCCAGAAGCATGATCAGAATGGGTTTTATTGGTTGTGCATAAACAATCCCAACAATTAATTAAAAAAAATTTAAAGAGTTCTGCAAATGTCCTACTCAGTTGCTGTCAACAAGCAGTCAACAAATGCAGAGGTTTTCTCCACCTACTTCACACTTTCCATATTTCCCAACACTTGCCAGAATGTTGTGACAGATGCAGACAATAGATGCTTTACTAAACATGTCCTTGATATCAGCATAATCTCCTTTAATATATATCATTAACTTGGGCCAGTCCCATGTTATTGCTTCCCCAACATTGCTAGCACATCATGATCTGGAAGGAGCTATTTATTGCTCGAGTGTGACTCTCTTGCCCAACCAGTCAGGCCTCAAAATTTTACTTACTCATTCATTTTGCCTTCTCTTCCCTCTAGAACCTAACACAAAAAGGACTAAACCGGGAACTTGCAGCTACCATCTTGCAATATAACACCCCTCCCAAGCACTTCTCCACACTGCTAAAATCTGGGCATCTGCAAATCTGAACTTATGTAAATATTACTGTGGTCACTGATGAAAGCCCTCCTCTAATTGAGATTTTCAAGTGCAAAATATTCATGCTTGTGTATGGTGCACAGGTCTTGAATACTCTGAAAGAAACCTCATACCTCAGGACAGAATTGTTTCAGAATTGTAAAGGGGGCAACTTCCTCTGTGTTACCTGGTAAAAATTTGCACTTAGGACATATGATAGTAACAAATTGTATTGGCAAGAATGCGGAGAAGCCAGTAGTAACAGACATATGCTGAAGAAGCAGCATGCTGAAGTAATGGACAAGGCCAGATTCTTGGCCTGAGTAACCCAGCCTGAAGTAGAGCTAAGGGACTCACAGCTATTTTCCCCACCCCAGACTTACTGAGTCAGCCCTGGCACCACAGACCCTAAACAAATATCTTCAGATGGGGCAGCCTGCAGTGAGGAAATACTTGGATGTCTATCTAGGGTCCGTATCTCACAGGGAAAACAAACCTGGCTAAAGGCTCACTTGCCTTTAGCAAGCAAGCAAGAGTTTGTGGTCTGTCAAAGCCAGGTGGAATGACGTGGCTCCCAAGCCACAAAGCTGCCCTGATAACCTACTGCTGTGCAGTACTCAACAGGGTACCATCGAGCTGGCCACGGAGGCAAGCCTGGGGCTGAACTCAGAAATGCATCATGGCCTGCTCCACCACACCGCTCTGAGCCATCCTCCTCCCAGAGGGTCCCACACATCACTGTATCTCAACAATCCCTCCCTCACACTCCCAGCCATGGACTACATTTCACATTAGCAAAATTACCCCTTTCTTTCTCTCAATACCTCCGTGTTTCTTCCCTCACCTTTTTCAGTTTTTTAAATTCATTTTGTCTTTGTGAAAACTGCTGTCAACTTACCAGAGGATGATACAAACAGCTCCTTTTTTTCTCTGCTTTCTCACCATGGCCAGCAATAGCAATCCTGGCATTTTTGCCCAGCATGGTACTAACGTTCCCAGTTTTTTTCTTGCATAAATATCTTCACAAGGTTCTTTTCTTGCTTCCTTTTGGATAAGTCCACACATATTTGGACATTTTCTATATACTTCTTAAGAGTGGCTATTTCAGGAGTCACTACGGATCCAGACATTGTCCTCCCTAGAAGTACCTGAAGGCTATGGAGACAGCTGCACCGGCTATAGTATCTAGCTTGTTTCATTTGTAAGACACTTCTCAGATGCTAAAGATTTAATCCTCACACCATGCCATCAGACAATTCTGCTTTAGGCTACAGGGAATATCTAGAATCATGCCAATAAGAGCTGACAGTAGACTTCTAAAATATGAGCATTATTGATGTGAACTGCATAGATACTTGCACAGGCTCTGCAAGCCTTCCCAAAACATACAGTTCCGCCCAGTGCAACCTATGAAGACTGCTCTGGGACCAACTTAATTTTTGATTGTCCATAAGTCCTGAGTAGAAGCCTAGAAGTTCAGCTCCTAGGACCTTAAAATTGGTACAGACTCTAGGCATGTTTGTTCTGCAGAAACAGAAGCTGGGACACACAGGCAGTGTCCTCGCAGAGAGAAGCAGTCAGATACTGCCCCTTCCTTTTTGTTTGCAAATGCCATGACAGCCTGCACTGCTCCCCAGACAGTCCTGAGTGAAGGCAATTCATCTTGCAAGGAAAGGCCAGCAGTTTCACCGATCTGACTAATAGGCATGCTACAGTAATCCTAGAATATGTATAGACAACAGCCTTTTCAGTTCTGGGTAAACGCATGTGCCCCTGTTTGGGATTTCCTATCCATCGTATTCTCCTGCCAAATCCAATGTGTTACTCCTTGCCCACCTTTGTGGGGCTTTAAGTCCATATAGCCTATATGACTGTAGCAGTCCACTGTAAGTCTGATTTGTTTTCCCAGCAATCGCTGCTAAAATCATGTCAGAGCTTACACAAATATAAAATGGAGGCAATCAGGAGCAATTTTCTCCTTTGCTTTGAACAAAGCTACCAGCAGTTGTGATAGAAACAAAGATACAAAGTTCAGTGGCCAACCAAAACAAGCCAGGAGGAGATAAAGTGTTACCCACCCTGAGTTCCACTGATATCTATATTTTTTTTAAATCTTCAGCTGTTATTAAGATTTCAGTACTAGCCTGAAAATATTCAGGGTCTGATTTAAATTTATTATGGAGATGAACATTACTGAAAACAAGCACAGCAGGAGCCGATTGCTCTTTAGCTTTTGGGGGTTTTGATAAGCCATTGCCATTGTGAAATCTATCCAAATGCTCGCGAAATTCTGGCAACCTGAAACTAGATCCTTTTGCTCAAGCCCCGTAACACAGAACCTTGTGCCAGATGACTATTTCTTGCATGCGTAAAATTCACTTCAATCAGTTGACAGAAGGTTTGGGGTTTTCCAAATGTTGTGAACCTGGTTGAGATTATTGAAATCCTCAACTATAGGAGTGTTGGGTTACTGTTCTTTTAAAGCATGCTTCCTCTGACAACAAAATATAATTAAGGAGGCCATCGCTGTCATGTTACGGTCTCTTTTTAGAAGGTTTGGAAGAATGTAAAAAGGGCATAGCAAAAGTTGCTTAACCTTCTTATAAATAAATGTCCCCAACATTTTCACATCTTCTCTTTGGTCCATATTGGTCACAATAATGAAACAATTTAAAGGAGAAAAGGTCATAGCAAAACAGTGAACTCTATGTGCTCTTCAGTGCAACAAAAGTTTCTTAATGTATTAGCATGGGAAAGGCATGCCTAGCAATATGAGAGAAGAGGATGGATTTCAGATTCTCCATAGACTGTTCAGAGAAGAAAGCATTTGGGTGTCTGTGTGAATCAAACACCAAAAAAAATGAAACACTTGCAAATTTTCCATCTTACCTATTTTCAGCAAAAGGAAGAAAAACTTGGTTCAACCCTCCATCCAATATTCAACACACATGCAGTATCATGGTAAAAACAGCTACCTCACTTCCAATGCATACGCTGTACTGAAGAGGGGTTCACAAATTGACATGGTTAAATTGTCTCTTATTTGTGCCAGCATCTACTGACAGAAAAGACAAATTTTGGGTCAGGAAGATTATTACAGGCTCTATACAAGGTAAAATAAAAATTACCTAATTTTTTATCATATGTATTTGCTGGTTTGCTTATATACAGCCAACGTATTCAGGAAAATCCTTAAATCATCTCCAAGTTGTTCAGAAAGCATCACTTCCTATAAAATTCACCTTTTCCTCCTTGTTCTCATGCTGCCAACGCAAACACAACTCCTAATAACACAAACGTCAAACCTTGCAGATCTTTTTTTCTTTTAAAGCCGAATATTCTGCAGAAATAAAAAAAAAAAAAATATAGAAACTAAAGTCCACACATTTCTTCATATTTGGTGTTGTTTTGGGGTGTTTTTTAAGTATTTTTATTTTAAAAGTGACCGGAGTTATCCTCCTAAGGCACTAATTTTTGGTCCCCAATTTTAGGAGCTGCACTGAGGTTGAGAATGATTCTAGTTTTATATATGATTTCCCAGAGTATGTTTTCCTCAAAATATCCACATAAATCCTTTTTAAAACTTACTTTGGTTTTCACTATACTGGAGGTTCACTTTTTTGTGTATTTCTGGCCAGTGTCAGATGATTTTCTTTTTCCCCCAAGTATGATGTTCTACAGAAATTTGTAAAGGATATTTTCATTAGGTCTCACAAGTATTCACAACATCAACTCACTCTAAAAACTGCATCAATTCAGTCAAGAAAGAAATATATTGTACTGGTCATCAAACAAAACCACTCCAAATTAAGTCCTGAGTATTCAAAAACCTCCATGAGTAAACTGTAACCAAGAAGAATCCATTATAGTAATTTGAAAAATGAAAACTTGAGAAAGTTGTATCTGTTTGTGAAGAATTCATGAGCACAGAATGAGGCACAATTCTCTGAATGAATTATTCTTTGTGAATTATTGGCCCAGTATTATCCTCATAACCAATGAGACACATGATTTACATTTCTTTTACAGGCGATAGTAGCTAATTGATGTCCTGGTGTGATATGGAATGAAGCACAGTCATATAAATAAATTGTTTCCTAAATTCTTCACAAAAACACATTAATATCTTAGACACCATGCAATTGTATGCGGTGAACACTGCTAAGACAGTAATCGTGTCATCAAGAGTTAATTTATTCTCAGCAAGTCCATGTAATGCAGATATTAATCTCCTGGAGCACACACTGTTGTTCGGGGTTAAAACATTCACAGTTTCTGAAACATAAACAAGTCTCACATATGCAGCTGTTCTGGAGTAGCCAAACCAAGCTGCTGCTCGATGGCAATTTGTCACTTAGCTGCGTTTGTAGAAAAACTAGTAATGAAATTTAGAACACAAAGGCAGAGTTATCTTGTTCACATTTCCAGAGATTTTTTTCTGCTACCTATAGGTTACAGCTACTGAGTTACAGATGCATATGAATGCTTAAAGAGCAAGCAATGCAACTCTTGAGACAAGCGGCAGGGCTACATGTAAGACTCAGAATAAATACTTTTTGAGAAGACAGTTTGAACATAAACATGACTTTAAAAACCCAAGTTCACTTCCTAAATCCATTTTGCTGTGCATCACCTTAGTTTGCCACCATTTAATTAAAAACCAAAGGAATACACACACCAGAGCAAAGCTAATGATTACTCAGGCTGTGGGAAGAGCAAGCCAGCCGCAGGACACATGCAGGGCCACCACTCAAGTAACACTGGAATGACCCTTACTACATCCAGACACAAGAAGAACAGAACAGCCTCTGAACAGGTGGCTACCACCAACCCCACATGCCTTTAAGCCTTCACAATAAGGTCAGCGTAAGCCCACCTGCCCTGCTTTTCACGCAGCTGTGTGCAGGGCAGGAGGAGCCCTGGACCTGGCCTTTCATTCTCCATGCTGCTGCCCCTGGGGAAAGCTGTGAATGAGAAGATTTGATACACTTCCCTGAGGTGGGGTTTTTTTTCCACTTCTTTCTTTCCTTCTTTTTCTCCAGTTGGCTGCCTTTAATACGGGCTCAGTACAACCTCTTCGTGATATCTTCATCAACCATTTGAAAGCTCTGGGTCAGAAGCTCTGAGATTTGAAGGTAAAACTGTGCTAATTGGTTGAATGGCCCTTTGACCATAGTCAATTTCTATTAATTAGAAAAAAGAATAATTAGCTAATGTTGGAGAAGAGCTTTGAAGATGAATAAGCTATGGTGAAAGCACTAGGCATTATTAATGGGGAAAAAAGTTTGATCATTTTTGAAATTTGTATTTAAGTAGCTCAAAGTGATTAAAAATGACCACATGTAATGGCTAACCACCATAAGATTAATACAATGTCCTTGGGGAAATTACAGTTTATATTATACAATTAAATATTATACAATCACTTTATTTTAAGGACTCCTCCTTGAAATTTTCTATTTAGTTCCGGTCAGTATGCTTTTTATATGTCATTTAATCCTTCCTCTTACCCAGCTAATTTGTATGGGTAAATTATAATTACTATATAATAATAATGGCAATGGTTAGACAAGTAAATGTGAATCTGCAGCTGAAAAATACTGTATTATAAAACAGTCTAGTATAAATGACTTGAGCACATTGTTTTCCATTCGCCAGATGGATGTCTACTCATAACTCTTTTCAGAACAGCATTGAAAAGACCTCACAGAGTGGATATGATAGGACACATCCTGAGCTGGTAAGATCAGCAGAACACCATTCTTTAACACCATTCTAAAGCAATAGTTACCTCTCTTGGAAATGGCATGAAAATAGCAAAGCAAAAGGTGAAGTTTTCTTTTTTTCTTGCTGAATTCTGGCTGCATTTGATATGAAAACATATATGTCTCTTCCCTTTGTAAAAAAAAACATAATGCACACAATCCAGGACTGAAACATTGCTGGGGCCCCAAGTGAGAGTACTCTGGACAAAAATGCTCCCTTCATTTCCAGGTCCTGTAAAAATTGTCCATTATCTTTTGTGTTACCACTAGTACAGAGACTGTTCCCATTTGGGTACCCTTCCAGGTACTTTAGCTCCAACAGCATGACTAGAATTCCAGTATGAGTAACACAATGTACTTCTGCGGGAAGGACTATACTTTGGCTTACCAAACCAGCCACTCCTCAGAGACACCTCTGTAGCATGAGGTACATGTTTGCACGCATTAGTGTATGTTGCTTTTCTCCCCTCCCTTTTAAAACTGCCACTCAGAAATAATTTAGCCCCTGTTAGCTGGAATGACAAATGGAAGGTATATTTGGCAACCTTCATACCTGGTTTCCTTCTTGGCCCCTCCTCTTGCTTGTAAAACTCAAGATGAAATTACCATCCCACTGTCATTACTATTCCATTGCCAAAACCATCTGGATAGTTTATATATGGAATAGAGAAAAGAAAGGAGTAAAATCAGCTTTGGATTTCTATGTTGATTCCTCCCCTGCTTTATAGACAGATGATGCAAAGCCGTTGGGTTTGATAATATACCATTTGGTGCAGGAATAAACTAGACAAGGTGTTATGACATGAAGAATCAAGGCTAAAGCATTCTTTTGGCTCAAATAAAAGTAAGAGGAATGTAGCTTCTTTCTGAGACAGATATGCTGGACTGATCTATTGCACTGTGTGGGCTTCAGAAACATAAAAACAGTCTTTGACTAATGCATGTAGCAATAAAAACTAATTGTATTCTTCACAAGAAAAAAGAATTATCCAGTGTACTCGGCTGCTGTGTGACCTATTGTCCATTGGACTATTGAACTGGTCTTTAAGATGACTTCTTGAAGTGGGAAAATTAATATTAATATATATCCATATGCGTATGAATATCTGTGTGAATGTATGTATTTTATATTAATTCTTTTTTGCTTTTTTTAAAGAGAAACAAGTTGTAAGTAAGTTCAGGAACAAATATTGTCAGCCAAAATCTGACCCAAGCCTTAAACAGATTATAACTTCAGAGAAGGCTGAGTCTGCCAGGCAAAGCAATTCAAATCACTGGGGATCAGCATGAAAAACCTGTTGTTCTCGCAAACCCAAAGTTTAGTTTCAAGGAACTGCAACCATGACAAATCATGAGTTTGTGGATGTCAGTACACTGGGGATGGGTCATTCTCATGTACTACTGATCCCTAGGGTAAGGGAAGTCTAGAGGGAAGGTACTTGAGTGACATTTTAGCTTTCCTGTCAAAACGGAGGACAGTGTGCAGCTGTGTGGATGGAGCCCTGCATTTCCTTAGCAGTTCTGCTGTTCATTCTCCCAACTTCTGGTGGGGGTCTGGGCAGTGAACTTACTCAAAGCAGCAGGATAGGAATACTGTAATAAGAAAACATCAGGCAAAAGCCACTTATTTTCCCAGATAATCAAGGTTTTCTCCTTTTTCCCCAGACATTTATTCTTATCCCACTCTGTAGTAATAGCTAGAAAATGACACATACGTAGCTCCCTAACATAAAAATAGCAACAAAAAAGAGTGATACTCCAATACTCCAGTCTACTAGGAACAAGTCTTTCCTTAGAAGTAGGAAAAAAGTCTACAAAACAGACAAAGCACGTGAATTAACTAGCACCAGTTTCCAAACCCACTGAAAGCAAAGGAAGATCCAAGAAAACACTGATATTTATATATATGGGGCTTTCTATCAGATCTTGCAATGTGACAACAACACATGTCAGTATCAGCACAGGTCCTGCTGGCAACACCTTGAAAACTGTGTAGAGGTATAGAAACTAAACAGCACTAGTTGTGATTTCCATGATAAAATACGAATGTAAGGAAAGCCTCTTGGGATCCATAATCTAGAACTGTCACGGGATACAGATTGTCTGTCTTTCTGATAAAAGATGTCAGTTCCTTTTCTGGGTTTTAAATAGAAAGAAGCACTTGTGATTATTAGGCTGGCTGTATACCATGAGGTCTGTTGACAGAATCACTGCACACAGTGAATGTGTCTACTTCACCCATCAATGTTCCCAAAATTTCTGTATCAAAAGAACAATGCAGCTCTGTATCAGCCATAGAAAACCTGATTCCCTGATTCCAGATCTCCTAGTTTTCCCTAGTACACAGACTAAAATTTCCTGGTATCTACATAGATCAAAAAGCTTCCACCAGATTTTCCCACTTTAAGCATTCACAATTTTAAAAAACAGCAGATTAATTAAGCTTGGGAAATATCAAGTTGTTGTTGCCATTTTGCAGAGCTGGAAGCTCACACTGTGAGGTGCTCAATGTTTTCTCAGGGAGGGATGTGCACCCTGAGCTAGCACAGACTCGCAGCCTTTGCGGGAAGTACTGCCCAGACTTCAGAAAGGGAGCCCAAGCTGCATTATGCTGTCTTTAAAGTCAACTAAGAAGAGATGCATCATGCGCTGAGAATTAATAGACTCAAATACCTTTAATACTCCAAAGAAGGCTAAAGATTGAAATATTGACCTTTCTGGTGCTGACCCAGTGAATGGAGAAGTAAACTCTAAACAAAATAGCTCAACACTAATTTTTAAGCATAAGGCTGAAAAACATTTTTGCCAGTGCCAGTAATAAAGCAGAACCCACATGAGCTTTCCGAAAATAAGCCTCTGGGCTGAATCAGCAGCACCTCTCATTTTGCACACCACAGCCTGGCTGGTAAAGACTCCTCTGGTTTGCACAGCAAACACCAGGACCAGCAGCTTTTGTGAATCCCTACTAAAGACAACTGCTGGAACCACAATGTGTTTGGAGACTCCAAAGCTTGAAATGGCTCTTCTTAGAACACAGTGCTGGGAGTGAATAGATCTGTCACATCTGAAGGACATTGCACTACTAATGTCAGATATCCTGCAAAAGTGAAGCAAAAAGGGACAACAAACACACTCATTTCTTGACTGATGTTTGCCCAACTGAAATCGTACAGCTTTCTGCCACTCCCCTCCCCAGATTTCCTAATACCCTCAACGCAGTATAAACTAGGTTGCTCTCCAATTTCTTACACAAAACCAACCACATGTGCAAACAGTAAAATCTAGAGCGTCAGACATTGACCCAGTGAGTCATCCATTTCTGTACTGACTTCAGGTGTACATCGCTACCACAGGAACGTGAGTGGTTTCCCTCCTGCACTACGTACAGGTCAGATCAGTGGCACTGCACCTGAGTTTCCAAAAGAAAAAGAACTTTTATCCCTCAGCACTACAACTGCAAGCCTGAAAGCATGAATTCTTCCAAAACATCATTTCCACCCACACTGCTGTTTGTGACTCAGATTTGCTTCACTACCAAGTGTGGGAGAAGTACCTCAGCCCTCCCTATTCACCTTAATGCTCCTTCTGTGGTCATTTCTGCTGCCCACAAGGCCAATACATCATTTACCAAGGGTAACACAGACACCCATGAAGCCCATACTTACTCTGACATACAGACCCCATCCAGATTGCCACATGGCGACATGATCATCCAAAAATTCTTCCTCATTCTCTTTATGACTTGAATGATCATCCAGAAAAAGAAAAAGCACCCAGTTCATAAAAACCACCTGTCTTCTACCACACACCACAAGAAAGAAAGAGGAAACTCAAGCACAGTAGGAGACTCGCTGATACTGAATAATAAAAACCTTACAGTTTATGCCCACTGCAAGGGCAAAAAGCTGAGTTAGAGCTTGTGAAAATATAGCTCCTGTAAAGCTGCCAATGTTAACGTCACTGACAGCTTCAGCTTATTAGCCTCGCAAATGCTGTTCATGCAAATCAGAGCTACGCATTGTTTAAAAGAATATTCCTGCAATCATGAATCAATATTCATGACATTTCTTAACCCGTGTCGTCCACTCTCTTCCTTACATCTCCACCCGCTTCTGAACTTTTCTCTCACCCCTTCCCTAGAGCATACCAGCTAAATTCCCAGCATGTAATCTATGTTGATGAGCAAGTAATTTTATTAATTAATCCAGGAAGCTGGGTATTGCAATATTTCTCAGGCAATTTCTTTTATCAGGAGCCTGCTCTTCAGCTGATTTTCCACATGTATGTAATGTCAGTGGAGTACAGGGGAATACTGTGAAGAGGCAAGTCAACTTCATTGGAGAGTGGGTGGTTGTTGCAAGCAGCTCCCAACAGCCAGATCCAAAAAACTGAAATCCAAAGGAAGACTCTTTTTTTCATTGACTTGAGTGGGCTTTGGATCAAATCTGTAAGCTTTACTAACTCTGCAGTGTTATAAAACCCAGGTTCACAGAATCAAAGTGAATGAATTACTGAAACCCACTCCCACTTTAATATTTGTCTTAGTCTGATAAAAACATCATGTCACAGGATTTCTTGTTCTGTTTATTTTTCTCTTTTCTTCTTTTTGGAAAATACATTTTGATTATGCCAAAAGGGCAAATGGCCAGTTTAACTGAGTTGAGCCTTTGATCCTCATGAGTTACTTGTCTCTTCAGCAAGGTTCTGATTTGAAGTGCTTTCAGCACCTGATTTATTAACAGTCGGGTGGAGTTAGGCTGTTTTGCAATTCCCGAGAAGCTGATAATAAATCTGATGCTTATATCACAGGTGGTGCTGATATTTTAGCTGAATTGCAAAAAAGTTCATAAACTGAAACAAATGTTTCTATATTGATTCTTCCACCCTGGAGTCCAGATAGTGACTCGTGTTGTCCATTCTGGTGGACATTTTGCGTTTCATAGATTTCTCTTCTGATTACTCTACAGTTCAATCTTTCAAATGTCTTCCATTCATATTATACTTATAAATTTTATTTTAATAAAAATAGGTGTCTAACAGACATAAACAAAAAATGACCAAAAAAAAAAAAACTTAATTCTTTTTCGAACCTTTTGCACATTTTGTTTAAACCAGATGTTTCCCTGACTTGCCATTGTGATTAAAGGAAAACCAATATCCCCTCTGCTTTCCAGTGCAACACTGCAGAAACAAGAAATGACAGAGGAAGAACAAGAATCATCTTAACTGGGAGGTGATTATCAGAGTTAGAAGAGAAGGAGTGAGGACACATGCTGGTGGTGGGAGCTCATGTATTTGAACATTCTTTTTACTTTTTTTCTCACAGTCTAAAATAGTTTTAAAGACTGCATCTGTGTGATTCAATACCCCAGCTGAAACAAAGTCAAATAAACTCCACCCACCTGTTAGCCAACATTTTGCAAATCCAGTATTAATGTCACGTTCCTAATTATATTTCACTTCTCCTGTTACATTTTTTTGCTATGATCCTGTCTTCACTGAAAGCTTCTTTAATCTTAAACTCCGTTTTTCTCTCCCTCAACTCCCCATTTACCCACCCCAACCACCATTCATTATGTGCAGCCGGGTAACAGTTCCGATTTTCGTGGATAATCTTACTCCCAAACCATTTACAGTAAAATATTAATTACATGTTTTCTTTCAGGCTGACTCATCCTCAAATCTCTCAAGCAATGCTTAGTTTATGAAGCCATCACAAATAGAATGATACACTTGAACAAGACCTGAGAGCCTTGTAAAGCTACTTTACTGCCTGGAACAAAGAAAAATATATTTCTTCTCCTCCAAGAATTTGCCACATTGTCTTCAATATGAAGGCAATATAGAGGCAAAAGAGACAATGCACATAATCAATAAATATTTAATTCTTTTATCCAGCTATTATGTAGCTGCTAAAAGGATCTCATATATAAACAGTTCAGATATTTTTTAGAGAAACCTTCCAATAGGTTGACAGTCCCATATCACACATTTCAAAAGACTCTTTTCCTTCTGAGGCACTGGCGATTTTCTTCTCCAAAACCACTCTCTTGTTATTTGGAGAGTAAATACACCGCAGATGCAGGAGCAAGAGGCACAACTGATGAGAATCGTTACTACCGCTGAGAAAACAGAGTCCCTATTTCCAGCTTTTCCCACTCTTTTATCCCATTTTTGTCACATGCTATACCCAAGGAATCAAGAAAAATAGCTATACTGGTTTTCTCTTTTGGATAAATAGTGCTTCATGGATGTGCTTCTAATGTGAAACACAAGCTTTGATGTGAAGGCACAGGATCATTTTCTAAGCATGATGTTTAAATGGAAGATAGGAAGCTTGGGAAAAGCAGGCCAAATTCGCTTCCCCAGATGTAGCCTGCTGATGTAGAATTCAGACCTAAATGGGGAAGGAGACCTTTTCCTGCACTGTAGACATAAATCTTTTCTCAGCATTGCTGGAAAAGGCTCTGTGGCTTACATAGGTGAGACAGCTGTGAGGAAATACAGGGGGATTTGCTAAGGGAGAGCTTGTCCAGTTTCCTGCCGGCAAAAAGATAAGACTTCAATTTGATGGGCATCTTACTGCACAGATGGCAATGAAACCATTATGTTCTCCTTCCACGTTCATCTCCTGTGTGCCAGAAACACAGGAAGAGGTAGGATCACCCAGTATATGTTCTTTCTATTTCTTTCAACTCACTCTTTTTCAGTTTCATTTAGTTTTGCTTTAGTAGCCAACTGCATCTCCATGGATAGTTAAGATACTCAAGGCATTTCCTAACACGGAGCTCATCTCTTCTTAGCATCAGCCATAGCTAAACCTCTTCTTTCCATGTTGCAAAGCTGCATGTAGCTGAGGGTTTGAGAAATCTTGAATCTTATTCTCACTAGTCACTAACGGCTTCCAGGCTAAGAATGTCAGTCTCACTGATTTGGCAAAAAATTTACCTTAGTCCAGCAATTTACTCCCCAGATGTCATCATCCTGTTACCCAGGAGCTGCATGAATCTATTATAGCTGTTCTCAGAAGAGGGTAATTTGTGCCTCTGTATCAACACCCAGATGCCAAAATAAGGCCAAAGTGTTCTCAATGAGCGAACTGCGCTTGCATCTGCAGAAATGGGACCAACCAGCCTTCCCAGAACAAGTCGATGCAGACCCTGACCTGTTGTGACTGGTACCCACCTTTTACAGCTGCAAGGGACCAAGGCTGTAGGCAAAGATTATTCAGATAAGCATGTCCTGGCTTCAGTCCATAGCTGTAGGGATGTGACACAGGAGTGACAATGGCACATATCTCCTACTCTAAACTCTCCTATGCAGGGAGAAAATCTTTGGAGACCACCTACTCTGGCTTGAGAACAGATATGCACCAACAGAGCAAACCCAGAATGAAAATGTACACTTCCTCCTTAACCTGCATGCTTGTGTTAATGTAAATGCAGGCCCTGGAATATAGGTGATCTAACTCTTCCTGTGCGCTGCTACCAAGCTGTGAAGAAGACAGCTCTGAATGAAATTGCAGCTGAAATCACCAGCTCCAAACAGAACTGGTTTTTCTAGAAGGGAGTTTTAGTTATGTGATTTTCACTGTTTTGTTAACAGTTGTAAAGAGAAACAGGAACGCTTGGAAGTGTTTGAGAGCTGACATGACAGAATGCAACAGCCTTTCAGTGTCTCAGTGGTCGGCTGTGTAAATTAGTAGCTAGACAATTTTACAAATGTATATTATTTACCCAGCAGATGCTGTTATGGTCTCTTGTGTAAATTCATAATTAGACTATGTACTGCTTTGTGAAAATCCTTTAATAACAAAGGTGCCACTGCGTGCTGAAATAATTAAATCAACCCATTTGAAACAACACTAGTTCACCACTTTGACTAGGGTGATATAATATTACACATTCCTGTAAAAACAGCCAGAGAAATTGAGAATGATCAGCTACAAAACATCAGATACAAGGGATAATGTTACCCATTCAGTAGCTTTGGGTTTGGCATGAGTCTAGTGTCACAGTTGAAAAAGTTGCAGCCAACATACCAACAGCACAGACAAAGAACAGATGATCTATCTCCTCTGCCATCTATCATGCACAGCATTGCCAACTTCAGGGCTTTACCAGCACTGACATTTAAAACAAAGTATGTGTCAACCATATTAAATAATATACCAAGCTGTGGGTTATTAAGTGTGGGGTAATTTGACCACAGCAATTAAACTGAGATTAAAGAATGATAAAGGCAATGTTATATGCACTGTTCAGTGGGGTTTTTGGAACATATGGAGTCCTGAATATTTCCAAGTGTGAAAACCACATCAGATATTAAGGCGCATGTCAGTCGCAATCAACATCCTCCTCCTGTGCTTTCCCTCCTCCCCTTTCCCCCAGACAATGCTGCTTTCAAATGGCAATAGTTTTCATTCTGTGTATATTCAACCAAGGACATATCTTCTGAGTTGTATCTCCAGAATGCAGCCTCAGGGACGCGCTAGCAAAGCAATGGTTTAACACAGTAGCGCACTAAAAACACAACAGCCAACAAAAGGGGCATTGGAAAATTGGGGTTGGAATTTCCTATGTGTGGCCATATTCCTGAAAGTATTTTATTATTTAGAAGAAAAGACGAACTTACAGCTGAAGGTGAACTCACATTCCCAAATTACACAGTTACCAAGCATGCTGTGAGAATGTCCTCAGGTAGTTAGGGAACAGACTGGCTCAGCAATTGCAGTAAGTGTGGGTCAATTATAATGCACCTAGCTTTAATGTGCACAAATAAAAATCCTAATAAATTGATTGAAGCTCATAATCCAATTTTAAACAATGTCTCTTAGGATGATCCTGATGCAGAGGGCTACCATAATGCTCCTCATAAATACCTTAGCCTTCCCTCGTTAATATTTCCAGGTGGCTGCCTTCGGGACATCTTCAAAAATTTCAAGTAAACAACATTTCTCTAGTACTTGTGCACCTCAAACCAGAACGATTTAGGAATAGTAAACAGATATTTTGAATATCCATTTGTATTTTAAAAGTCATCTTTCCCAGAAAAAAAAAAAAAAAAAAAACCAGCATAATGGTAAAGAAAATTTAAAAATTAGCTGCAGCAGTAAAGAAAAATACTGCAACATTCTAGTAAAACATATATGCAGAGAAATACATACGTAGAGACAAGAGAACTTCCATTTAGAAATGTCAAAAGAACCCTTAAATCATTCCCAGGACTCAATGAAGCATAAATGAGTAAAAAAAAATTAAAATCCCCTGGAAATGACTGTGATATAAACCAGTCCACAACTGCTAAAAAAAGAGCAACATACTCAGACCTGATAGGATATTGACATTACTAAAAATGTAAACAGCTTATCTTTTGTTTGAAGGCCTTTATGTATATTAAAAAGAAGGCAATCCTTGCATACCTTTCCCT